>NC_056557.1:33712280-33739884 GCF_013358625.1 Macadamia integrifolia
GAAAAGGCAAGGTGTATGTTATCAAATACAGGATTGGGCAAGGATTCTGGGCAAAAGCAGTTAACACAGTAACCTTGTTGGTGAATCGATCTCCTTGCACAGCTATTAAGTGCAAGACTCCAGAAGAAGTTTGGTCAGGTAAACCTGCAGACTACTCAAATTTAAAAGTATTTGGATGTCCTGCTTATGCACATGTAAATGAAGGGAAGTTGGAACCTAGGGCTAAGAAATGAATTTTTCTTGGGTATGGATCTGGAGTGAAAGGATACAGGTTGTGGTGTTTTGATCCAAAGTCTCCAAAATTTCTTATTAGCAGAGATGTTACTTTTGATGAATCTGCTATGTTGCATCCTAGGAAAGAAGTTCCTATTCATTGTGATGAAGGTCAAGAAAAATCTAGAGAGAAGGTGGAGTTTGAAATTGGTAGTTCATCTTCAAACAAAGCACAATCTACTTTAGTCCAGTTGCCTATTTTTACTGAAGGAGATGATGCTCAAGAGAATCAAGAAGAAGAGCGGTACAGCATTGCCAAGGATAGACCAAGGAGGAATATTAGACAACCACAAAAGTATGGGCATGCTGAATTTGTTGCTTATGCATTGTCTGTTGCAGATACAATTGAAAATAGTGAGCCTACAACATATTCTGAAGCTGTTGCTTCAATTGATTCTACAAAATGGTTGATTGCCATGAATGAGGAGATCGAATCTCTTCATAAAAATCAGACTTGGGAGCTTGTGAAGCCGAGAACAGGGAGAAAATTGTTGGTTGCAAATGGGTCTTCAAGAAGAAGGAATCTGCCTCAAGTGTTGAAGATGCTAGGTACAAGGCACGTTTAGTTGCAAAGGGCTACAGTCAGGTACAAGGAATTGATTTTAATGATGTTTTCTCACCTGTTGTTAAGCATATTTCTATTCGTGTCCTACTTGCTTTAGTTGCTATGCATGATTTGGAGTTGGAGCAACTTGATGTGAAAACAGCATTCTTGCATGGTGAACTAGAAGAACAGATTTATATGCATCAACCTGAAGGGTTTGCTATTGAAAGTAAGGAGGACCATGTATGTTTGTTGAAGAAGTCCCTATATGGTTTGAAACAGTCTCCTAGACAGTGGTATAAAAGGTTTGATTCAGTTATGGCTAGTTTTGGATATTCCAGGTGTCAATATGACTGTTGTGTTTATTTCAGAAAGCTCTCTGATGGGTCATTCATATATTTGTTGCTTTATGTTGATGATATGTTGATTGCAGCAAAAGATAGGAATGAGGTCAATAGGTTGAAAGAACAATTAAGTTCTGAATTTGAGATGAAAGATTTGGGGGGAGCAAAAGAAAGATCCTTGGTATGGAGATCAAGAGGGATAGAAAAGCAGGAAAACTGTGGCTATCTCAACAAAAGTACACTGAGAAGGTATTGAATCGTTTTGGCATGAAAGATGCCAAACCTGTAACTACTCCTCTTGCATCTCATTTTAGACTTTCAACTGCTCTATCACCTAAGACAGATGAAGAGGTGGGGTACATGTCACGTGTTCCATACTCTAGTGCAGTTGGCTCCGTTATGTATGCTATGGTTTGCACTCGTCCTGACATTTCACAAGCTGTCAGTGTGGTGAGCAGATATTTGTCATGTCCAGGTAAAGCTCATTGGGAAGCAGTGAAGTGGATACTTAGGTACTTGAAAGGGACCTCTGGTGTTTGTTTGGAGTTTGGGAGGAATGGTGATAATTTATCTGGTTATGTTGATTCAGATTATGCAGGTGATCTTGACAAGAGGAGGTCACTCACAGGCTATGTATTTACTCTTGGAGGAAGTACTGTTAGTTGGAAAGCTACTTTACAGGCTACAGTTGCATTATCTACTACTGAAGCAGAGTATATGGCAGTGACTGAGGCAATTAAAGAAGCTATTTGGCTTAGAGGTTTGTTGGGAGAACTCAGCATGGATCATGGGGTGACTATAGTCCATTGTGATAGCCAGAGTGCTATTCACTTGACTAAAGATCCAATGTATCATGAGAGGACAAAGCACATTGATGTTCGGTATCATTTCATAAAAGAGATAATTTCTCAAGGTAATATTCAAGTGTTGAAGATTGGTACTGAAGACAATCCATCTGATATGTTGACTAAGCATTTATGTGTTGGTAAGCTCGAACTTACTTGGTGTTTGTCATGTTTGAGTTCAGCCCTTTGGAGGGCTATTGGAGAAGATGAAGATATTAGATATTTGTTTATCTGTTGGAGGAGAATTCAACCCAAGGTGGAGATTTGTTAAGTTTGTCTTGAATTCTTGACCCGTTTTGAAGATTGACCCAATCCGACATATTTTGGTGGCGACCCGAATGGGAAATTTTCTGAGATCTGTGATGGGTCGAACCGCTATTTGGAATATATATATAATGTACTGTTGCTTGCTGAGAGTCATTGTATTCTAGGGTTTTTCACGAAGCTAGGGTTTCAGGGCGAGTTCTTCCTCGCCGCTGCTAGGGTGTAATCTCTCTTCTGCATAGTGAATCATCTTCTTCTTCGCCCGAGGACATAGCACACCACCCTGGTGTGTGAACCTCGTTAAATCTCTGTGTCGTACGGATCTATTGTCTCCCTTTATTCGTGTTTCTTGGTATTTGATCTAACAGAAACCAATACCAGAGTCTATAATAGCAATA
The DNA here is from genome assembly GCF_013358625.1 of Macadamia integrifolia. Taxonomy (NCBI): domain Eukaryota; kingdom Viridiplantae; phylum Streptophyta; class Magnoliopsida; order Proteales; family Proteaceae; genus Macadamia; species Macadamia integrifolia. Next base: position 33,714,949 of record NC_056557.1, read on the forward strand.
GCCGTACCCATGGAAGGAGAAGAAAACACAGAGTTTCTGACTGAGCAGTGGAAAAATCTTTTCCAGTAGCTTCAAGAGCTTAGGAAAAGGTGGTCTAGGAGGCTTCTACTTGTGATGAATTCAAAAGAGTAGGTACTTTACCCATCCAAAGATGGGGGTTGTCTTTTGTCTAAATGGTTTCTTCTGCTGTACACCTTCTCTTGCTTATAGTACAGAGGTCCTTTAAAAAAATTTACTTACCAAAACGAGGGGGAAAAAAGAAAAAAGAAAACCAAAGAAACAAGGAGAAAAATATTTTCCTTTTACCTTTGACTACAAGTGCCCCATTAACAGCTGCATCGAATTGGTACATTGTAAATGTTGGAGGGCAGTCAACAATCTTGTCACCAGGATCAAGCACACATCTGCAGTAGCAGACCAAATAAAAAAAGGAAAAAATGTCAGGACTTTACTGGAGTTAGTAAATTATGCACACTGAAACTTCATAAGATGATACAAACGGAAAGGACAATAGTATTTGAAGGAATCATGGGATATTTAATATCTAACCGCATGATTAAATCGATAAGCTCATCTGCACCACATCCTGCAAGAATGTAATCTGACTCAAGGCCTGAATCTTCAGCAAGGGCAGCACGTAAACGACGGCTTTCAGGGTCAGGATATACATATGGAAATTTCAATGCTCCCAAAGCTTCAACCACCTACAAAAATCTGAAATCTGTACTCAGAACTGAAGTTTGTCTCAAACAATCATGTTGGCAGCTGCAAGTACAAAACACAGGTAACATTGTGAAAACAAATTACACAACATCTACAGCACTGAAAAGTACAAGACAACAGTTTACCCGACATCTTCAAACAGAAATAGTTATGGACTATGAGCAACAAGATTAATTCTTTTTATGGGAACCACTCATAAAAGAAAAAAGAGGGAATTGTGAACCTTACCTCTGGAGGTGGACCATAAGGGTTTTCATTCGCATCCAATTTGATGATTTCCTCGGGCTTCCTCCCAAGACGACTAGACAAAACCTGCAGTAAGGAACCCATTTCATTCAAATGGTTCTATTGACCAGCAGATGAGTGTTCAGAAATGCAAGTAGCACTAGCCAATTTTACTTTCAGTTATAGAAACAAACACCCAATCAAAGAAAATAGAAATGAAAACAAGAACAATTTCAACATATACTAACTTGATTACCTCAAAAGGGAAAATAGGCTGATAAGGAGACAATTTCTTGAGATGGGGACGGATGAAAGAATCCCCAGTCAAACGTTGCTGGTCCTGACTAACTTGGTCTGCCGGAATCGTTGAGGCCATACCTCGGACCACCAATTTGTGATTCCCTCCAAATGAACAGATGGGTCTTGGCAATACTACTGGACGAAGCTTTTGATGGGTTTCAATCATGCAACGAGAGGAGGCACTGGAGAAATCAACCACACCCATGAAATCTGCACTTTGTAACATAAAAGATCAAATTTGCAAATAAACAACACAACATTCTATCGATAGTTATTGAAACTCTTATCATTGATCACAAAAGAGAAAAAAGGACAAATTTAAACAACAGCAGCCACGATAAGAGAATCTACATTCTATGGAATTAAAAAACACGACAAAGCAGTTGAGCATACCTGGAATTTGAAGACAGAAATGCCAAAGCGAAGGTAATGGTAACGAAGTGCTAGAACGGCAGAGGAAGAAGGCTTTGCCTAAATGACTTAAACCCTAACAATTTTTTTTTTTTGGTAAAGACACTAACAGTCAAAAACCATTTTTTTTTTGGCATAAACAAAACAGTCAACTTGCAGAGTTGCAATATGCAAAAGTGGTATTTGGGCGGCCGGGTTAGGGTGCCAATCGGTCCGTTTGAATCGGTTTCGTCAATTTCAATTCATTTTTTTGAGATTCAATTTGAAATTTTTATTGATTTCTGTTTTTTATTTGATTTCAATTTATCGTGTACAAATAAAGTATGATTTTTTTTTTTTAAATATGAAGTTTGGATTGATATGTGATTTTTTTTTTTTTAATATGAAGTTTGGATTGATATAAGTTTTTTATCGAGTTATGCCGTCCAATTTTGGTTTGCTCTCACAAAACCCTGCTTGAAACATGATCCAATAAAATCATATTGGTTTCAATTTGATTTTGATCATTTCGACTCGATTTTGTTCTTTTCGATTTCATTAGTGTTATGTTAAAAATGTACTCATCAATATCAGTTCAACATGTGGAACTAGGTTTGAGTGAGGTAGGCTGGGGCCGAATTGAATCAACCCTAGAGATCAAGTAAATGAACCAAGACTAGCTCAAAGATCGGCTACTGCCAAATCTATATCCGTAGGTTGGTACCGAGCCACCAAGCTACCCATAGGTGTTCGAAGAATCCTAAATAAAGAAGGAAGCTCATTCACCAAAGGAAGATCTACTGCTAGTCAAATATGTATCCTCCAAACAGAGAACAGAATTTTCCTAAACAGGAAAGATCACTTAAAAGAACTCCTAACCGTTCCTAAAAGGAAAGGAAATCTCTCACCTATTGGGATATAAAAGGTTTTTACAAGTGGAATCCCTCACCTATTGCTATCTATACGCTCTCCAAATATAACTCTTGTTACATTTGGATTCCTACCATGCCTGGACTCCTATCAGCATTAGGATACTTACAAAGTTGAGATTCTCCATGACCACCTCCCTCTAACTATAAATACCCAGGTAAGCTCATTTCAAAGGATCGAAACTTTTCCATTTTACTTAATTGGAATTACTGTTTATAGAGAGATCTGACTTACGCATCGAAGAGTCCCTCATCGGAAGAGTCTTGTGTTCACTGTTTTCTATTTGTTCTTCTGTGCAGGACACACGAATAGCCTAGGAAGATTTCTTACTGCAACAATCAGCTTGGGTCAAGTTTTGACACCCCTAGCCCAGAGGATATCTTAAGAAAAAAAGACAACAAAATGATGCATAATTGTGGCACCGATGTGGACTACACGTCAACATTTTAAAACTTGGAATCAATGTGCGAATTGGTCAAGGCTGACTCTGACTCAAACTATTGAATCAAAATTGGTCACTAATCAAAGGGAATCAATGTAAATAGGTCAAAAATTGATTTGCACTAATTTCGATGTGAATCGACTGATTCACTAACTTTTAAAACCCTAAGCATGGTTTTAGATAGATACCAATACATATTGATTGTAGCAGGTTGTATCAGACGATTCTACCTTCATTTTTACTACAAAGTTGAATTTGTAGGCACATTCACTTTACCACGAATTATACATTGATGCAATGATATTGTATTTTGAAGCCTTGATATGCAAAGATTTTTTTTTCTTGGTAGAAATGTGGAGAGTTCAAATGCATTGATTTCAAATGCTTAAATATTTTAAACCCCACCCTCAAAAAAAAAAAAAATCCTGAATATTTATCATATAGTTTGCTAAAATAAAAGTTTAAGGGTAAGGGAATGCTAACAACTAGCGTAGATATACATCAGCTGGTGAAACCAATAGGAAGGCATGCCCCAGTATATTCAGCCAGTATCATTCTTCTTTTTTTTTTTTTGGGGGGGGGGGGTTTGGGGAGTGGAGGATTACATCATTAAACATGGAGAGATGAGAAAGAATGCCTATAATAATTTATTTATTTATTTATTTTTTATGCAAAAGCCCCCAATCCCCCTCCCTCCATAAAGCAAAAAGGGGAGATTCATTGAAGTCCCACTAGGCAAAAATTGTTTTACAATGAGCAAGAGGTCTTCAAGAGAAGAAACCACCCAGAAACCTGCCTAAGATAGCTGATAACCCATTTAGAGAGAGAGAGAGAGAGAGAGAGAATGGACAAAAACATTGACAGACTATTTACATACAGAAAGAAACAAAAAACAAATTCAATCCTTAACAAGAGAATATCCTAGGGAAAGCCTATAATGGGCATGTATACAATGGCTGCGCACCTAACATTTTTCCGTTTCCAATGATACTAAAATTGTTCAAAGACATCATTCTCACCCTTTGACTTGTTATGAGCCATGGCAAAATACAAGATTCAGATTACTCACTCACATGGGTAATTGAAGGATTTCTATATTTGTATTGTCTGGGCTTGATTTGGTAGTGGTGCGTCAAGTTGATAGTCAGTACTTATTATAATTAATTATAATCCATCAATATTTTTGCATGGATCTTCACACTTGTCTTTGCGTGAAATCTCTATGTAGCCGTCCTCATTAAGTTGGGATAACATGTTGAACGTTGTTGTTTATAAGGGGAAGCTACAACTTTTCAATTGGGGAAATGATCTCCAAGTGCAGTACTTGGATTTTAATTGGGCATTGTGGGAAATTTAACCTAAATAAAATCTTTTAGATTAATTGAACTTCAAAATTTCATTGTGGTGAGGGGATGCACCCTAATATATGGACATAGTACAACCAAAAGAGTGCACGTGAAAATAACAGTTCATATATATATTTTTTTTTCTTTTCTTTGTGGGGATGAATTACAGTTCAAATTAATACGCAAAAAGTGTATGATAAATAAAACTCAAAGATTTGACATGTAGCAAAATGCCTACCAATTAATTGTCACACTATCCTTTTAAGTGGCATAACTAAGTGGGCCTCCTAGGAATCCCTGCTTGCTTAGGTTGTGGAGAGAAATTTTCCTTTCCTTGAAGAAAATAAAAGAGCTGCATTGCAAGAATATAGGATGAAGCTAGCAAGGTATGAGACATAGTTCGCATGTGGCAACTAGGATAATAATATGGCACTTAAAAGATACACAATGCATTAAAAAAAAATACGCAATGATGCCAACAAATGTAAAAACAAGGGTGAGGACTTAATGGGCTGATTCTGAGATTGCATCTGAATTTTAAATGAAGGGTTGTTAAGAGGGATCTCTATCTATTAGGATTGCTGTCAAATTTCTCAAACTCATATATTTACTAACAATAATGGATCCTCAAATAGGTGTAATTGTTTGTCTCCATGCTCACAATGGTGGTATTATTTTTTTGAAAACTCGAAATTCATCCAAAATTTAAGTTCTTATTTTGGAGAATTGTATACGATGAAATTCCTACAAAGGACATCGTACGAAAATGTATGGACATAGACGCCCTTTATGGTTTGTGCCACAACCAACATGAGAATATTTGGCATTTGTTTCTTTCCTATGAGTTTATAAGAAGGGTTTTGGCGGGACCTTTAGGTCTCAAAACTGAACTTTTAAATACCTTTATTTTCACATCAGTAATTATGAATTTCTTTAATTCTAATGACGTACCAAAATTTTAGAGTGGTTATTATTTGTGCTACTATATTTGAAAACATAGGAATCAAGTCATCTTCGAAGCTTAAAAGCCCAAGCCTACTCTATTCTACAAGAAGTAGACTCCTGGATCTCTTATGGCACCCCTACTTTCATTGATGATCAGTGAGTTCCCTCAACCCCAGGCTCACCAGACATTAACACTACTTATTTTCTCGTTCTAATATTTATGGGGTTAACAAATTACACTAAAAATATATCTAGCTAGGCAACAACTCTTATAACAAAAAGAAATTGTTTCTTACTCCATGCTAACTACATGCTGACAGGAAATGGTAGGGAAGCAATAATAAGAGCCTACTATACTAGATGAAAAAGGCAAAGGAAAAAGGATGGGAGATGAATAAAATCTGAAGCGATGAAGTAGAGCTGAGGAATCTCATAAATACTAACAATGCCAGCCTCTGACCTTAGATGGTGATTCCTTTTCTTTTGGAAACTATTGATTTTTTGTCTAAACCAACTTTTGGTAAAGAGTTCGAAACATATAGCCTTTGAGGCTATAGAAAGGAACATGTGATTATGGACTCCAGTTACATGTTAAACTCTCTTTTTGCAATCTAATATATTATGTTTTTGTTTTACCAAAAATAAAAAAATAAATGAAAAACAAAAAATAAATAAAACAAATGAAGGGTGGTCAACGATGTTTTAAAAATCAGGATCTGATCAGCTGGATTAGAATCACCAAAATTGATCCCAATTTTAACTTATCAGAATCAATTGATTCTATACAAAAAGTAGGGTTAAGACTTATTAGGACCGATTTAGATCCCAATTCTGGGTTTTAATCCTTTGCGGTCAAAGGCTAGTAAATGGTATCACCACCATTTTATTTTTGCCTCTTTTATAAAAGAATAATATTACCACAGTGCCAATATGCAAATTCCTATACATGCCCTATCAGTCTCTCACATCTCATCTAAGAATTTCACATTATTTCTTTTCGTTAAAAGAAAAAAATTTGGCTCTTGCCCCTAGTTGCAACCCTTGTTGGCAGTCAATGAAATTGATCTAAAAGTGTTCCTGCCTGTGCTCTCATTGGCCAGCATGTTTGGTGTTTTCTATATCAGATCGATATGGGCTTTTTACCCAAACTTCAAGGGACAAAGTTTTCTATCTATGAGAAGCCCCTACGTTATAAGCACAGGGGAGTGCAATGACCACTATGCCCCTATATAGGGTTGCACACCCTATGTGAGCGCAGGAACCCCTCATAGACAGAGAACAATTCCCCCAACTATAAATAATTTTTCATAAAGCATCCAAAACTAACGAATTTTCTTGGAGTACTCCAAAGGTCTCATTGGGAATAACATTACCAAAAAAATAAGCCTACCTTAAAACGCTCAGACAAAGTGCCTTAACCCTCTTTTCCAATCATATCCCACTTTCAAATATAAAAAACTAGATATCTAACGCACCCACAAGTGTAAGAAAACTTTATGGAAACTATTTAAATTTTACTTAAAGATGTACTACTTCATCATTAATATTACACTTCATATAGGGGCCACTACAACTTATGATAATCCCTCTATGCTTGCCTTCCCTCCTAAATCCTTCAAATTGCATTCTTTTATCATTTTTCTTCATCATCACAAATTCAAAAATCTAATCAACATAAGGAGATAAAATAGATGTAAATGAAAATCAAACAACAAAGAAAGTTTTATCCTTCAGTGGTGGTTCTATAAATTATGATCAATCCCTACTCCTTTTCTTGATACAGTACAAGCAATATAATCTTCATCAATATAACATATTTTCCCTACCATATCATATATGGCCTATATGTTCAAAGTCATATATAGTTACATAGTTTACTCACCAAATTAGACTTCTCTACTCATTTTGTTTCTCCAAAACTAGTCATCAGATTGAGAAAATGGAAGAAAACCCAGATGGGTTTAGTCATGAAATGCTCTTCTTTTGACAATTAAGAGTTGTGAAGCAAGAACAACTTCTTCATGACCTTCATCATTGTCAACAAACTTAGTTTCCTAGGAGACAACATAGCAATACTGCTTGGTTTAGACATCTTCCAAGTCTTCACACAATACACTTCTGCTTTATCTCTGGCCAAACCCGAATCCATTTTGCCGCCTTTTCGCAGCCTCCACTGCTCTTCCTTCTTATCAAAGGAAGATAATTCATCATTGAAGTTCTCCCATAACATGTCCATCCTCTCTTCATCCTCTATTTTCATATCTCTATCTGCAATGGGGAAGCTCTTACTTCTTTGGATTTCTTCATCATCTTTCTCTCTTTTGATCCCATTAGAAGAACCAGAGAATACTTCATAAGAAACATTCCACAGAGACGGCGAGCCCATGAAGCGAGGGACGGGTTCGGTGATCGTCGGGAAACTGAAATCATCGGAAACCGTGGCTTTCTGGATCATCTCTACCTGAAGAGAGGCCAACAGGGTAAGTAGTATGTATAAGAGAGGAAAAAAGGAAGGTTTAGCTTAACTACTGGACTTTAGAGTTTACTAGTACTAACTTTTATGTGGAAGGCAAAAGGAACTTGATTGATGGGTCCCGTTAATCAAATTTTAATTTTCTCCTATAGCCGAAGACAGCTCATCTTCCGCCGGATTGATCGGATGATTAGAGCCTATAGAGAGGGAGTTGTTCTTTGTTTTAAGTAGGGGTGTCAATTCCATGATGGCACCGGCTGGTCCAGCTGAACCCGACCAGTAAAAGCTCAAAATTGATTAGACCCGTTAAGCTTGTGTTAGAACAAACAATAAGAAATACAAAAATAAGCAGACAATAGATTCGCATAATACAGAGATTTAACGAGGTTCACATACTAGAGTGGGGTGTTACTTCCTCAGGTGAAGAAGAAGATGTTTTACTATGTAGAAGAGTGATTACACCCAAGGCAACGGCAAGAAAATTCGCCCTGAAACCCTAACTCGAAAAACCCCAAAAAATAAAATGATTTGCTCAACAAGACAACAGTACATTATATACTCTAAACATTATATACTCTAAGTCGTGGGTCGACCCATCGGGTCGTAGTCAATCCGGTCGAATGCCCCATATGAGATCAGTGCTAGGCTCCGAGCTTGGGCCTATCGACCCAACCTCTCTGCTTCCATCACAGATTTCAGAAAACTTCTCATTTAGGTCGCCACCAAAACATGTCGAAGTGGATCAATCTTCAAAACGTGTCAAGAATTCGAGCCAAACTTAACAGCTTGATTATTGATATTCTCATTAAAGATCAGTACTTGATTGATCGTTTGTAAATAATATCATATCTAGTCTATGAGACACGATTACTTAAAACTTGATTAAATACAATCAAAATCAACCCAATTCGACCCAACCCAACTGACCATTTGACATCTATAGTCTTAATTATTCTCAACATTCTTGTGGTGATCTATGAAAGGGACACACAACCCCCATAATTTGAAGCTTTAGCAAGAAAAAGTTGGCACCATATTTAAATGGTTGGTGAATGGTGATAGCCACCTCTTAATGGAGATTTTAATTTGCTCCAATCCTGTCCTTGTTACTTATACTTCACGGCTTATATACAGGCAAGCATGTAGACATTAAGCAATGTTGACCGTTGGATATATCGTGATTATCGATCAAATGGACATGCAATGTGGGACCTATCTATTTTTTTCTTTTTTTCTATAATCAGGAATGTAGAATACAAGTCAAATGAGTCAAGGGTCATTAGAGATATGGGGCACAATGAAAACTCATCTTCTGGAACAGAAAAGGAAAGCTTTTATGGAAGACTTTTCTGTTGAGGGGACCATGAGATAGTTGTGGTGTTAGTGAGATTAACATAATTTGTGGAAGTGGTGCTGGTGGGTTCATCTTTATAGGGTGAGTTGGGAATATAAACAAACGGTTAGTGGATTAGTGGAGGCTTTGTTGACCACTTCCGACAACTTAGGTGTTCATGGTAGGGAACTATTATATCCATACACTTGGCATACATGTTAGAGAAGTGGACCCTAAATTATTTTTCTTGCCTTTGATTAATCAACAACTACAGAGAGTACAGATCGTTAAAAGACAACAATATTTATTATTTTTACCATGTGTATCCAGACCTGATCAACCAAGACGTAAATGGATAATTGAAATTCGAATTTGTATTGGTTTAGGGTATCTGTATTCGTTTAGGAGTATCTGAATCCACTCAGGAAATATCTGGATCTAAATACATCTGATTCAAATTCGATCCGTATTCAATCCATTTATATCCCTACTAGTCAGCCCTATGAGTTGATACTGACCTTACAATCCAACATATGAACTAAATCATATTAAACTATTTAATTTTCATCCAAAACAATGAAGAGCAATGAACAATAAACATCTCTGTATGAGTGACTCCAACTAGGTAAGGGAGTCGAACTTAGAACCAAACGTTTTCTGAAGCAAAAATCATTTGCCAACCTTGCTACATAGTTTCAATAAGTGGAATCAGCAATGAGATTAACTCTTATTGATTTTGATTCACTAACTCTAAAAATCAAGTAGGAATCAAGATTAGTTGAATACGATCCAATTCTGATTCTTTGAACCATAAAGACAACTGGTTGAACATGGCTGGATTGGGTGATCGACCTTCTTAAGGGCCTTGATGTAAACCCCTATATTTGCCAAGTGGAAGATATATGATGATCATAACAGAGAGTGAATGGATTAAGTGGATAAAAATTATTTTTCTTTTTTTTAAGACTGCCGGATTTATTTTTTCCACGTGTTTAATGCCCAGACCGACCTTTATGGGCACTCTATGTGCAATGCACTTTATGGTGAAGATCCGGATCCCTGTTTGAAACCTTTCAGTGTTCTTTTAATGGTGCATTCCCTTTCAGTGTCTCTCTTTGACTGGTGCATTCAAACTAAAGTATGGTTGGGTTCTTTCCATTAATGGCCGGTGCAATTGGGTCCTATAATTAATGTGTGTTGCCAGAATACTTTTCCGTAAAACCGATTTTAAATTACTTTATAATGAAATTGTTGTAAAGAGCTTTACATTTCTCTTCCTTTCAAATGGGAATGTTTCTTTGTGGGTCTCTTTGTGGGACTGAGTTGATGTGCGTCTAGTTGTCAAGGATTTAATTATTGGTATTGATATTAGTGTCGATCTAGGTTAATATTGATATGATACTGATTTTGGATCCGTTGTATGATTGTAATCAATTAATATTAATTTTTTATAATTAAGTTTTTTCTGATAATTTTACCCATGATATCGATACAATACCTGATCTCAGATCAGTAACGTATCAAGATCGGTCTCACCCAATAATGATAAGATACAACCGATTCAATACTAATAACTAAAACCATGCTAGTGGCTCTTCAAGTAACAGCCAAATTTACCATTAAAAAAATAAATAAATAAAAAAAGGGAAAATTCCAGATGGGACACGAGACTCTTTATTTTGATGATCACATTTAGGGATTATCATCATGGTTTTAATTGATACTGTATCAGGGTATTTGAATAGAAAAAGACAAAATAGTCCAAAAAACCCTTACATATGGGGTAAAATGGTCCGATCAAACTTGATATGGCGGATCCATATTGATATTGATGGAGGGCGATACCATGCACTAAAACCCTGATTATAATGGGACAAATTCAATATTAGTCATCATCCTTTATCAATTATAATTTGCTAATAAATTCACCCTTCACAAGGGGTTATATCAAATCAAGTGTGACTCTGCTGCATATATTTGCAAGATGCATGTATGCTTTGTGACATACACATCCTTTTTGTTTTCAAGAATGTACCTTTTGTGCCTAAATGATCGTGGGTGTCACGCATAAAAAACCTTTGCAGAGAGGTAGTGAGCGACAATGAGGATCCAACGATTGAGATGTATGCCAAGGCCCTCCCAGCCGTTGAATTCTCACTGCCTCTCATTGCTAAACGCAAAGGATTTGAACTTGGATGGGACACGCTAAGGGTAACATTACTTTGAAGCTAAGGACCATGACTTCCAAGTCTTTGACGCATTTAAATTTCATGGAAGTAAGCTTTTGATCTTCCCTTTTCATGACTTCAAAGTCTTCAACATGGAGTCTACTTAAAAAAAAATGTTTTCGACGTGTAAATTTCATGGTAGTAAGTTTATGCATGCTCCCTTATTATATTATAATAAATTTATCAACAAATTCAATGCGTGAAGGTAACAGATGATTCCGATAGCAAGAGAAGCGAGGAAGGAGGTAAAAAAATCAACAGAATAGAGGTTAAGTGTTGATTGACCAGGGCAGGAAGGGGAAGCCCCTCCTTTTCTATGTACCACACACGCTCAACTGAATTAACCTCAAGCTTGCTTCAGTAGCAGCCCTCTTAAAAATAAAATGAACGTGTAAAAATTACGAGGGAATATTTTTTTTTTTGGTGAAGAACAAATTTATTGATGGTGATAAACATGTGTACAATCATTAGCTTCAGATTCACAAAATCAGAGAAGCCAAGAAATGAAATATGACCAATCTGACAAAACACATGATAGACAGAGCCTTCCATGCCGGGGCATCTGCAACACTATTCAGAGCCCTTAGAATACAAGTGAAAGAAATGGAAGCAAATAAAGCACACTACTGCCTAATGTCAGTGACTACTACCGTCGCGTCCAGAGTAGGTTCTTGATTACAATCTTGAAGTAAATTAACAATCTCCTTGCTATTCGATTCTACTTGAAGATGTGGATATCCTAAAGTCAAAGCATGACATAAAGCAGATCTGATGGCTAGTTCCTCTCCTTAAATGACTGAACTTAGACATTGAAGAACCGAGATGGCCTTAATCAGCCCTTCAAACTGATCTTTGAAAATAAAGCTTAAACCACCTTCCAAAGTCCCTCTGAGAAGTGCCGCATCATAATTAACTTTGATGTAACCTGGAGCTGAGGGAGACCATTTCGTAAATGGTGCATGAATAGACCCACCCGCTACTACATTTTGTTGATGATCCCTTGTATTAGCTGTGGTGAATTCAATATACGCCTTCTCCGCCATCGTTATCACTTCTTGTGGAGTCCATATCTTGATATTGAAAACCAAATCATTCCTTGCACGCCATGGATACAAGCAAAGGAAAGATGCTCTAGAAAGCAATTCACGAGCAAGCTTCTTATTTAATCGGAACAGAGCATCCCAACTTCCTAACCATTCATGGAGCAATGGGATATGGTTTGACAGAGAAGAGTATGAAAAGCTACTGCCAAACCAGACCAAGCGTGCAAAAGAGAAACTAAGCAAAATATGATCTACTGAATCATTTTTTGTGCCACACCTACAACATGGAGGATCGATTGGTACTTGCTGAGAATGGAGACCCTCCCTTGATGCTACCCCTTGCGCACAAGCTATCCAAATGAAGCTTTTAATTTTTGGGAGTCTTTATAGCCCATATGTGACTCCAGGTTGAGTCTGGAATATGATCCCATTGGTGAAGACTGGCAGATGACGCACCTGTAGTGGTAGCAGCTTGAGACTCATTTGAGAGCAATTGGTATGCCGTTTTAACCGAAAATAGGCCATTCTTTGAAGGACCGCAAATCTGCTTATCATCTCTCTAATATAGGCTCAAACATATCTTAAGAATAGCCTCTTTTATATGTGATTGAAAATATTGTTGTAGTAAATATGTCCTCCAACATCTAGAGATGGGAACAATAAGCTCTGCAACCGAGTTCAGATGGCAACCAATTGGCTTTGACTCTTGAATCTTGAACTTGGGGAGAGAACGTATCCAGCTATCTTGCCATATGTTCACATTTTTCCCACTTCCTATTTGCCAAAGTAAACTCTTGAGGAGAGTTTTTTGTCCTTCCAAAAGACTCCACCATTCCCATGATGGTTTGCTACCCAACCTTGCCTCAAGGAAACTTAAGTTTGGGAAATAACTTAACTTCATTAGACGGCCCCAAAGGGTGTCTGGGGATGACCAAAGCCGCCAAGCAACCTTTGCGAGGGAATATGAAGGTATATGAGAGAGTGTACATATGAAATTTGACATAGAGTTAATCTAGACCATTTTTTAAAACTTAACATTTGCCAATCTAAACCATTTCTTAGATATCGCGCCGCATCACAATTAACTTTGATGTAACCTGGAGCTGAGGGAGACCATTTCGTAAATGGTGCATGAATAGACCCACCCGCTACTACATTTTGTTGATGATCCCTTGTATTAGCTGTGGTGAATTCAATATACGCCTTCTCCGCCATCGTTATCACTTCTTGTGGAGTCCATATCTTGATATTGAAAACCAAATCATTCCTTGCACGCCATGGATACAAGCAAAGGAAAGATGCTCTAGAAAGCAATTCACGAGCAAGCTTCTTATTTAATCGGAACAGAGCATCCCAACTTCCTAACCATTCATGGAGCAATGGGATATGGTTTGACAGAGAAGAGTATGAAAAGCTACTGCCAAACCAGACCAAGCGTGCAAAAGAGAAACTAAGCAAAATATGATCTACTGAATCATTTTTTGTGCCACACCTACAACATGGAGGATCGATTGGTACTTGCTGAGAATGGAGACCCTCCCTTGATGCTACCCCTTGCGCACAAGCTATCCAAATGAAGCTTTTAATTTTTGGGAGTCTTTATAGCCCATATGTGACTCCAGGTTGAGTCTGGAATATGATCCCATTGGTGAAGACTGGCAGATGACGCACCTGTAGTGGTAGCAGCTTGAGACTCATTTGAGAGCAATTGGTATGCCGTTTTAACCGAAAATAGGCCATTCTTTGAAGGACCGCAAATCTGCTTATCATCTCTCTAATATAGGCTCAAACATATCTTAAGAATAGCCTCTTTTATATGTGATTGAAAATATTGTTGTAGTAAATCTGTCCTCCAACATCTAGAGATGGGAACAATAAGCTCTGCAACCGAGTTCAGATGGCAACCAATTGGCTTTGACTCTTGAATCTTGAACTTGGGGAGAGAACGTATCCAACTATCTTGCCATATGTTCACATTTTTCCCACTTCCTATTTGCCAAAGTAAACTCTTGAGGAGAGTTTTTTGTCCTTCCAAAAGACTCCACCATTCCCATGATGGTTTGCTACCCAACCTTGCCTCAAGGAAACTTAAGTTTGGGAAATAACTTAACTTCATTAGACGGCCCCAAAGGGTGTCTGGGGATGACCAAAGCCGCCAAGCAACCTTTGCGAGGGAATATGAAGGTATATGAGAGAGTGTACATATGAAATTTGACATAGAGTTAATCTAGACCATTTTTTAAAACTTAACATTTGCCAATCTAAACCATTTCTTAGATATCATATAATTGAAATTGCCCCATCACCCTTCCACATAGGATATGATATTGAAGATCATGAAAGCATTTGTTAAAAATTACGAGGGCATATAAAAATATATGAAAAGATGTATATATGAAATTTGACATATAGTCATTATAGACTATTTTTTTAATTTGAGATGTGATGAATCTAAACCATTTCTTAGATATCATACAATTGAAATTGCCCTATTAGAGAGAGAGAGAGAGAGAGAGAGAGAGAGAGATTGGGCCTAAAAGCACACCTGATTTTAGGAAGAGACTATTTTTTTTTTCCTGTAGTTGTTCAAAGTCAATTGGAGAATTGAGTTGCAGAAAGAAACATATTTGGACTTCGGTATCGACCAATCCCCCTTTGCCGCCTTGCTCTGGAGGAGTTTGAGGTACCAGAGACGGAAGAAATGGAGATGCTGTAAACTGCAAAAGTGCAACTTTATTCCTCGAGAAACTGAGATAAATGGATTTGGAGTCGGTGAAGAGATTATTAGAGAGAGGGGGAGAGGAGACTGAAAGTGCTTCAATCGATGCAGTGTCCAACAAAGTTTCGTTTTTTGACCGTCTTACTTTGCAAGGGATTCAAGTGGATCTCATTGAACCAGGTCGACTTGTCTGCTCCATGAAAGTCCCTCATTACCTTGTGGTAAGTCCAATACTCCCTTCATCTGATTTGATTGACCCCTTTTAAAAAACATAAGAGTAAAATTAGAAATGGAGACACAAAAATCTTTCTCTTTAATTTTGATGTTGAATTGGTTTTTTTTTTTTTGTTGGATTAAGAACTCTGGTAACTCCCTGCACAGTGGGGTGACGGGAACACTGATAGACATAGTTGGGGCAGAAGCAATCCGTACTGTTGGAGCTAAAACAACCGGTATTGCTGTTGAGATCAATGTCACATACTTGAGATCAATATAATCTCAGTATCTTATTTGCATTTTGGGTCTGGTACTTCGATATTGTTAATGCTGGACTGCCTCAATCGAGAATTTAAAGAAAAATAAAGGATAATCCTTTCAAGTTTTTAAGTTTTGCTTCATCCCCAATTGTTTGATACTTTGTTTCTACCAAAATTAACCAATTCTGAAGTTGTAGAAGCAATGTGTGCAGAAAATTAAAGACTCTATCTAATCACCAGCGGGGAAATGGGTCGTTGCTGTTTTTTGAATATTTAGTGAGAGCTTAGTGGTGGAGATATGGAGATGTATTTAGTAGACAGTTGATACCTTATCAAGTCGCAAGTTTTTTTGAATTTAGCTAAGAATGGAGATTGGAAAAGCTCCTCTACAAGTTATATTTCATTGTGTAGCCGTGTGAACATTTGCAGATTTGTGTTTCTCTGATGAAACATGGGTCTTGTATGATGATTTGCCTTTTGATCTAATCACTCAAGTGTCTTAGCACATGCATAAGTTCATCCCCACCTTCATAGGTATTCTTGCTCACCTCAAAATGCTGAAAGACTCAATTGGCTCATCAATCTTGATCCACAAGCTTTTCAATCCTCACAAAAGCTTGCATTTTGGTAGACTTATGACATAGCCCCCTTTCATATCCATGGAAAAATGGTTGTTTCTGTGTTTATTAGTTCCTTGTCCCATTTTTTTTTTTTTTTGGTGGGGGGGGGGGGGGAGGGTTGAATACCAAAAAATTTAAATTCTTTAACGTGTAGTTTTCTTATAAATGGAACTTCTAGAGGTTATTATAAAGGCTGAGACTTCAGGTTTTTGTGGGTCTACCGTCTACTTAACAGTGCCAAGAAACTAAAGCCATCAAAAAAGCATTATGATGGAAGAAGCATAAGAATTTATCTATTCATTAACATAGGAACACTTGGATTTTCCATCTTTTCCCTATTTCGTTTCTTTAATTTATTATTGTTATTATTAATTTTCAGAACTTGTGGATAATATTAGGATGATTCAAATTCTTGATAGTTACTGCCAAAGAAGGAACGGTGTGTGACTCAACATGGCAAGAAAATGTGATAAGATATACCTAATGTTGCATGTGACTGGTAAATTGTGTCTCTGTCTGGATTCTGAAACTGGACTTCACTATCTTTTTTTCTCAATTTATCTTTTTATTTTTTTTCCTTTTTCCCTAAAATTGTGATGTTGTAAAACAGAATTTATTATAGGTCTTGGTAACTTTTCTCCACAAGGGTAAAATTTGGAGCAGAAATATGGCAATGGATTCTCTATGTTCTAGTGTCAGTTATCTGATAACTCCAACTTAAGTGTCCTCCCCTTACCACATACGTAAAATGGAAAATGGCCCTCCAAAACCATTATCTATTGATAATTTTTTGTTCATTTGAAATATACTACCTAATGAAAAAAATAAATTGGTATTGAAGCATGTTAGGACCAATGTGTGATATCCATGAAATCTTCCCATTGCTTATATCTATGTATTATAATACCTGGAAAAATATTACAAAAAAAAAAAAAACCTTGTATTTTGGCTGTTCCTGTTATGGTAAATGAACTGTGGCATTTTGCTATCCAAAGCATTTTCTTTTCCTAGCATATAATTATGAGTTCATGGAGAGAATATCAAATTAAACTTTGAAATGAAAGGATAACAAATATTTATTGAGAAAAAAACAAAGATACATATTCCTTTTCTATTTGTTCTTTTGGTTAATTCTGAAGAATAGTCAACAAAGCTACCCAAGAGTCCAACAGTAAGCATGATAGAGACAGTTGACTTGGCCTAAGACACAAAAGATATTGTCACCATTTCATTTATGACGCAGGAGGTTAACAGATTTGTACCTTAAATGATAGCAAGGCACTTGTTCTTTACACTTGCAGATTTTATTTTATTTTCATATCAATGGCTCCCATGGGTTTGGTTAACGACTAATGAGAGTCCTGGCCTATCTCCCCACCCCAACCAAAAAAGAAAAATGAAAAACCCTCTTTATTTCTTTTGGTGAGTGACTGAGCTTTCTTTTTATTGGCCTGATTCTGCTAATGGTGAAGACATAGGTTGAGGCTCTGTTATTTCCGTGCATCACATTTCAGGAGGGTTAAAACAATATGGACCAACTGTTAATATTTCCTGACTTTATATTGTGCTGTTGTCTGTCTGGCTTGTGTGAAGGTGATAAATTATGGGGACCATGCGAAGTAACTTTCCCTACAGCATTGGATAGAAACAACATAAAGCATGATTTTGAAGAGGGGTATTTTCCATAACTTTTGGTGATAAAAGAGTAGGAATGTGACATCATTTTACCAATCCTTTCCAAATTTCATGTCCTGATGAACTCCATAGGGATGGTTTTATCCTGGAAACTTTATTTAAACTTATTCTTGTCAAGGGAGATTCGTTCTAGTTATCACTGGGCATTGACTTAACCTCCATGGCATAGATCAGATTCCCACAATATAGTTTTTGTTCAGAGTGATAGTTGTTGTCCACGGACAATTTTTTTATTGTGTCCAAACAACAACAACTATAATCTTATCCCAACTAAATGGGGTCGACTATATGGATCCAATATGATCATCAAAGTAAGAGAATATAAGATAAAAGAAGTTCAACAATAAAGTAGAAGATGATAAAAGAGTATGTTTTAGCATTCAGGTTGACTGTGTGGTGACTCTCATTCTGAATGCTAAAAAGTGGTACTGTTGACTCAATAAAGTGTCTGTTGGTGAGGGTAAGGTTCATTTATAAAACGGCCACATTAATTTCCTTGCTCCTGATCTTATTCTTGATATGGTTGGCAACTAGAGAGATGTTCGCTGTCGTACTTTGCATTCTGGTTATTCAGTTTGGTCTTCGTGCAACTGCATTCAACTTTTCTTTAATTTTTAGTGCTTTGAATTGGATTATCATACTCTCAGATCTTGCATTTATCTTCTGATGATCGTTTATCAATTGAGTTGTTTATATTTATTTATGTTCAACCTCTTGATATTTTGTGTAGACCTGCATACCTTTTTGTTCGTTGGTTAGGATGGTTTAATTTCATTTCTAAGTTTGGTAAATGTATATTAGAAGTTTGTTCTCTATGGGTCTGTATTTGAATGAGCTAGCTGCCTGGACTTCTTAAATTTGAGTTTCCAATTATACTTTACACCTATCTGATGTGAAATCTTTCTCTTGGATATTGATTCAGGATGAAATTGAAATTGAGGGGAAAGTGTTACATGCTGGGAAGGCAATTGGAGTTGTCAGTGTTGAGTTGAGGAATAAGAAGACTGGGAAGATAATTGCACGGGGACGTCACACCCAGTATCTTGCTGTATCTAGTAAATTATAAGGATCCTATTACCTTTTCCATTGCATGTACAAAAGCATCATATTGGAGCCTTCTTTCCATTGGAAAAGGAGAAAATTGATTGATGAACCAATAATTTGTTAGTCATCTACTAAATCCATCTGTAAATTGTTGCACACTCTGACTTGAGAAGTGTCAATGGACATTGTGATTATATCTTCAGTCTGTAGGCATGAGTAAAAAGCCAAAGTTGTTTAAGTGAGGACTTTATTGTTGTGGCACAAGTTCTTATTTTTAAGCCCTCATAGTAAGGCCTATGTGGTACAGCATCTTTATTCCTTAGCTTTACTTCTTACTGATGTGGCATGTGATGATAAACCATGAAGCATTGGGTTTCTGAAGTTATATCAATTTCATAAGAAATACCATGGAAGACCTATTCCCCTCCCTCCCAAAAAAGTTGTTTAGTTTGATTAGAAGAGTCCAAAACTTTTTTAAACACACATTAATGTGATAGGAGTAGATCCACTAACCTTCTGGCCCTTGCTCTTCAAGCAGAAGTTGCATGTCATTGCGTTAGGCACTAGATCCATGAGAAAGTTGGCTTTGTCAAGGTCTTAATTTTAGAACCTCGATTGAAAATGCATATCAAATGAATCATAACCAAGATTCCAGTTAGAGAGTGCAGGATTTGTTCACCATGGAATTTCAGTGAATGTTTTTCATGTTTCATTTCCAATGAAAGCTTCCATGGCAAAGGGTGTATATAGTTAAGAGTTTGGGTCATTTTGGAAAATTTGACGGGTGATTGATTTAACCCATTTATTATATATCAGAGAATTAAAATTGTCACACCAGCCTTCCACATGGGATATGATATTATAGAACAGGAAAGCATCCATTAAATAAATACTTGATAGCCACAACACACAAGCAGAAGCACTCGCGGCCACTGGTACACGCACTCAGATAGAAGGAGAGAAGAGAGGATCATATTCTCGATTCTTGGATTGGGATTGGTCTTAGTGGATACTGATCTAGATGCCCCTGGATCGGGCTTGAGCAGATGGATTAACCCTTTTTTTTTAAATGGATTTTATTATCTTTTTACCCTTGATTCGTACAAATGAATTGATATCAGATCGGTTAGTAAATACATTAAAAGTGTATTTTTGCTATATTCGAACATTTAACTGTCGAATTTGTATTTTTATACGTAAAACTTCAGATACAGAAAATACTTGTTTATTAAAGGATGTCGACTTAAACATGTCCGTATTTTTTATTTTAACGGTATTTTTTTATTTAAATAAATCAAATCTCGAAATCCTTTTTCAATCGAAAACCCAAACCTAAAGATAATGTAGGAATACTTCTTATATGCCTTTTTACCTTAATATTTATTTCAACTAATTATAAAGATGATCTTTAAAATTATTTTTTGGCTTTTAAGCATATATATATATATATATATTATTTTTATTATTATTATTTTTTTTCAGAGCGATAATATTAAACTCGTAATAAACACGTAGCATATCACTGTTGTTCATATTTTATTACACCAGAATAGTAGAGAGTCATCATCGGCCTAAGCTGATATCAATTATGAGTGTGAGAGAAAGAGAGAGAGAGCCGAGTTGCAGAGATACATATTTGGATCTCCTTTGAGTTTGAGCCTTGAGGTACTAAAAAACTGAAGAAAAGGAAATGTGCCTTTGCAGTAGTATGCTATAAACTGGTAAAATAAATGGATTTGGAGTCGGTGAAGAGATTATTAGAGCGAGGAGAAGAGGAGAGTCAGAATGCTTCGATCGATGCAGTGTCCAACAAAGCTAAGTTTTTCGACCCTTTTATCTGGGAAGGCATTCAATTCGATGTCATCGAACCAGGTCGACTTGTCTGCTCCTTGAAAGTCCCTCTTCGCCTTCTGGTAAGTCCAACACTCCCTTCTTCATCTGATTTGATTCCAACTTAGAAGACCCAAAGAATCTCTCTTTAATTTTGATTTTGAATTGGGTTTTGTTTTTCTTGTTGGATTAAGAATTCTGGTAACTTCCTGCACGGCGGGGCGACGGCAATGCTAGTAGATATAATTGGGGCAACCACACTCCATACTGTTGGAGGTCAAACAACCGGTGTTTCTGTTGAGATCAATGTCACCTACTTGGATGCTGCGTTTGCAGATGTGGGTAACAACTAATTTGCTCTTTCCTTTAATATAATCTTAGTATCTTATTTGCATATTGGATCTTGTATTACGATATTGTTAGTGCTGTGACTACCTCCTAAGTTTAGAATTTAAAGAAAAACAGAGGATACTTTTTTAAAAATATTTATTTTGTTTCATCCCCATGTGTTTGCTATTTTGTTTCAAACAAAATTGACCAGTTCTGAAGTCGAAGAATCCATGTGGGGAGAAAAATGAAAGATTCTATTTGATCAATAATAGGAAAATGGGTCATTGCTGTTATTGAGTATTTGGTGAGAGTTTGGTGGAGGAGATATGGAGATGCATTTAGTAAACAGTTCATAACCTTATCAAGTCGAAGGCTTTTTCAAATATAGCTAAGATTGGAGATCTCTACAAGTTATACTTCTTGTAGCTATGTGAACATTTGCAGATTGGCGTTCTTCTTATGAACATGGGTCCTATATGAATATATATATATATATATATATTTTTATTTAGTTAAGTGTCTTCACAGCTTGACAGTGTGGGCATTGCCCACTGCTAGACAAGCCCTAGGTTCAAAATTGAAACATAGCACTTCCAAAAATTTTCTCTTATCAGAAGAGGAACCTACTATCTTAAGAGTCCAGGCTATGGATCCAAGTTTTTTCTCAGATAGTTGTGCTAAGATCAGGGCTCTCAGGTGAAATCAGTTTCATTCAACCTTATATACCCATGAAGGATGGGATGAAATTCTGCATGTGATAAGATAAAAATTTTGGAAGTGCTATGTTTCAATTTTGAAAACTAGCTAGGGCTTGTTTAGCAGTAGGCAATGACCACACTGTCAAAAAACTGTGAAGACACTCAATTGACTAAATTAAAAAACATAACATCATATATGACCCATGTTCATAAGAAAAACACCAATCTGCAAATGTTCACACAGCTACAAGAAGTATAACTTGTAGTGGTACTTCTCTGATCTCTAGTCTTAGCTAAATTTGAAAGAAAAAAAACCTGCGACTTGATAAGGTTATGAACTGTTTACAAAATGCATCTCCATATCTCCTCCACCAAGCTCTCACCAAATACTCATAACAGCAACGACCCATTTTCCTATTAGTGATCAAATAGAATCTTTAATTTTTCTTCACACATGGATTCTACGACTTCAGAACTGGTCAATTTTGTTTGAAACAAAAGACAAACACATGGGGATGAAACAAAATGATAAAAATGGAATTTCACAAGAAGCCCTCAAGAATGGATCAGATTCACACAATGTAGTTTTTGTTCAGAGTGATAGCTGTTGCCCATGGACATTTTTTATATTGTGTCCATGGTCTGCTAATTCAGGTCGAATGTGGGGTTTTACTCATTCTGGATGCCAAAAAGTGGAACTGTTGACTCAATAAAGTGTCTGTTGGTGAGATTATTGCTCATAAAACGACCACATAAGTTTCCTTGTTCTCCTGTTCTTATTCTTGATATGGTTGTGAACTAGAGAGATATCTAATGTTTCCCCTCATACTCAACATTCTGGTTATCAAGTTTGGTCTCTGTGCAAATGCATTCAACTTATCATTACTTTTTAATGTTTTGAATTGGTTTATCATACTCTCAGATCTTGCATTTATCTTCTGATGATCATTTATCAGTTGAGTTGTTTATGGTTATTTATTTTCAGTCTCTTTATATTTTGTGTAGACATGCACACCTTTTTGTTCTTCTGATCACGGTAGTTGAATTTCATTTTTAAGTTTCGTCTATGTATATTAGAAGTTTATTTTCTATCTTCTTAAATTTGAGTTTCCAATTATACTTTACACCTATCTGATGTGCAATCTCTCTCTTGGATATTGATTCAGGAAGAAATTGAAATTGAGGGGAAAGTGTTACATGTTGGGAAGGCAATTGGAATCGTCAGTGTCGAGTTGAGGAATAAGAAGACTAGGAAAATAATTGCACAGGGACGTCACACTATCTTTCTTACTGTACCTAGTAAATTATAAGGGTCCTATTTACTTTTTCCATTTCCTGTTCAAATGAGCCATCTTTCCATTGCCAAAAGGAGAAAATTGATTGGTGAACCAATAATTTGTCAGTGTTATGTGCTAAATCTATCTGTAAATTGTTGCATAATCTGATGTTAGAAGTCTCAATGGGCATTGTGATCAGGATTAGATCCCTGACAAACTAGTATCTATCTGTCATGGAATGACTCTTGCTCTTAGCATCATCTTTAACAATCCCTAACACCAGGGATATGTCCATGATTACTTTGATAAGAACCTCCCTAGGTACACATTCAAACACTGTTACAAGTCCAGAGGACTCACTGTTCAATCCAAGTCCAAGCCATGACCATTGATTCTTCTTCTTCTTCTTCAGAATGCGACATCCACAAACATTCATAGTACCCTTTATTGGTGTTTGCTACCATATACTCCTTTTGAAGGTCTCAGTCCTTCTAGTCCAGTTCATGTCAAGGCAAGAAAGGTAGATTGCAGACTTCCAAACAGTAAATTACATGATCCTGAACTCTTGTATTCAGCATCGGACAATCTACTTGCAGCATAACCAAGCCCACCCCCAGCCCATTAATATTAGACCTAAATCAATAGAGTGGGCTAGGTTGGCTTCGAATTGAAACTGAAAGAGAGAGAGAGAGAGAGAGATTGACCCCCCTTACCCGGAGGAGTTCTTTTATATTTGTAGGCTTGAGTGTGGTGAAGCTTTAATCCCAATAAAGGGGTGAAATGACTTATGTGACCTTTTTGGTAATTACCTTGAGATGGTGGAGAATCCCAACGTTGTAGTTGGCTTTTAGAGTTCCACGTGTCATATGTATATTCATTCGTGGGGTGATTTTAGGTATATCACATACTATTCTGGAAGTAATGGCTTGGGTGTCCTATACCTTGTAAGTATACCTTGTAGTTGTAACATTACACATTACTTTTGTTTTTCGATAGAAAGTTGTGACATCACTTGAAGCTAAGGACCATGACTTCCATGTCTACATCTAAATTTCAGGGAATCAAGCTTCTCATCCTCTCTTTTCATGAATATATATATATATATATCTATATATTAATTAGGACTTGGTTTAGTTGCAAAGAAAAGAAAAAAAAAAATATATATATATATATATATATATTTTTTTTTAATCTGACAAGAGAAATAGAAGCATGAATCAATCATTGCATCATGATAACATTTTTTTTTATCATGATACAATAATTGGCTTATGTGTCTATTTCTCTCCTCAAATTCAAAATTTTTTAAATATTTTTTTCTATTCATTTCTCAACAACCAAATTAAGCTTAAGCATTTCTA
The DNA here is from genome assembly GCF_013358625.1 of Macadamia integrifolia. Lineage (NCBI taxonomy): Eukaryota > Viridiplantae > Streptophyta > Magnoliopsida > Proteales > Proteaceae > Macadamia > Macadamia integrifolia. Next base: position 33,739,377 of record NC_056557.1, read on the forward strand.
CCCACCCTAAAATGGCTTATTTCTTCTCCTTCTTTATCAAAAGCTTATTAATGAATTCACTTGAAGACAACAGATGATTCCTATGGCAAAGGAAGCACTCTCCAGTCTCAACAAAGAGAATGAGATGGCAAGGGAAAAAGAGAATAGTGGTTTAGCATTGATTGACTAGAGTAGGAAGAGGGAAGGCCAATTTTTTCTATGTATCACATGCTTAACTACACTCACCTCGAGCAAGCTGTGCTAGCAATTGTCCTCAATAAAATAAAACTAAAATTCTAGTGAAAAATATTAAGCTCTTCTAAAAAGAAATGGATGACTACAAAATTACAAGGGAATATGACAATATATGAGGTGTACATATGAAATTTGATATATGAACAATCTAGACCATAAGGTTGTGTTTGTAGATAAGAGAAGAAAAAAATACAAAAATTATATTATTTTCTTAGTTTAAGAAATTCTCATTATATTCGCTATGTCTTGGACCAAGAGAGAACTTTTTTTTTTT
>NC_056557.1:33739917-33759303 GCF_013358625.1 Macadamia integrifolia
AAAAAAAAAAAAAAAAAAAAAAAAAGCCTTGCCTAAAACATAAGAAAATATACTTTTATTTTCTTTCTTCTATTGGTAGCCAAGCAGACATAAATTTTTATTTTCTTTCCATTTCATTTCATTTATATTCTTTTTTTTTTCTTTTCTTCTCTTGGCTACCAACACAGCCTCAAATTGACATGTGACCAACCTCACACATATTTTACCAATATATACAATCTAACACACTCTAAATTTTGACATATGACCAATCTAACACACATACACACAGAGGTAGGATATGATACCATAAGAAGACTTATTTGTAGTGACGGTTTTTTTTTTCTCATCGCAAAAAATGGAATTCCAATGTTGAAGGTTAATTATCCATTGCCAAGTTCATCGCCTATACTTCCGTTGCCAAAAATAGACAATGGGAAATAATGGTCGTTGGGAAAAATATCTTTACCAAAGTTTTATATAAATCGTCGCAAAAAATTACCATCATAACACTCAAAACTTGTTTATAGCAATGGTATGAAAAATACCATTGCCAAAATTGTATGTGTCAACGGAAAAATAACTGTCGCACAAAACTAATATCAACTCATGTAAGCTATTTGTAGTGACAATATTAAAAAAACTGTCACAAAAAGTGTAATAATAATAATAATAATAATAATAATAATAAATTATACATTTTCTCTGTAATTACATCAATATATTGTCCATTTCAGAAAATGAGATTATTCATACATCCATATTAGGATACATTAGTTTTTAATTCCACTTTATGTATTGAAAAATTAATAGTATTAAAAAAAAAAATCTAAGTTAATCTTTCATCAGAGGATCAGTCATGACAATATAAAATATATGGAAAACCCTAAAAGATGGGCAGCAATATACTTTCCGGTTAGTGATCTTGAAGTATTATTGGTAGAAGTCTTTATGCCAAAATTTAAGCTCTTAAAGTGCAATTGTAATGGCAACCCCTTCCATAAACCAAACAATGACAACATGAGATAGAAAGTCAATCAAGGATCCCAATCTAAACACAGAAAGAATCATTTTCGTCCTGATAAATACTTTTTAACTGTTAAAAATTAGGTATAATATGCAATCAAAGGAGCGAAAAGCAACAACTAAACTCAATATTGAATCATAACTTGAGAACCCAAATGTAGCTTGAGTGATTTTAGCCAAAAAGTAACTATGAATGCCCAACCTTGCTGAACAATTTTCAAGTAAATTACTATATAGCATGACAGTTGAACATATAACTGGAGGAAATATGCAGAATGCAAACCATAAACTTAAAGGAAATTAATCACTTTCAACTTCATTTATATATTTTATAATACATAGACTTATATCCATATTTACAATTCGGCATTTATTAGCACAATAAAATACAAGATCCAGAATGTCATTTATGGAGTAGTACTGTGTAACAACTCAACAAAAACTAAGCATATGTTATTTTTCAAGTAATGAATGCATTTCACAAAAGATAAATTAAATCCAAGGTATCAATTACATGATATTAAAAAAAAAAAATGCCATACTTAAGGATTATCTAAATAATATTTATCCAAAGTAACCACAAACAAGCATATTGGTATATATATTTAAATGCATGATGCATGAAACTCCAAAACAAATAAATATCCATTATCATGTAGGTTGTTATATGGCTAGTAATAGAAAGACTTCACCACTAGAAAAAGGACAATGATATTTTGATATAAGATGTCAACTATTTCAGTTAAGAATGAAACTTTAATAAAATACAACCTACCAAAAAAATAATTATTAATTCAACAACAGCATGTTAATATATTACAAGGTTCTAAACTTCGAGCGAAATTAGCATGAAATTTTTTTGTTCTCCCAAGAGTTGAAATTGGTTAAATTTAGAAAAATCATCTAAGAGAGATTGAGAAACAAATAATTAAATCTCAACAAATATGAAAATATTCAAACTCAGAATTAGAAGAGATTTTTTTTTTTTTTTTTTTTATTACATAAAATCAGAAACTGAGATCAACCACAAAGATTGATCAAAGGTCAGTCTAGAGAGGCACTTTGATATCTCAAAATATAGGCAGTATCAATCTGCACAAATGGTTTACATTAATGAACTGTCTTCCCTTGTTTTATTTCATCTTTTAAGATTAAAGACTATTCTTGAGGTTTCTCAAAAATTAAGGGCACAATTAATTCATTTTTTAAGTTTGAATCAATCTGCACAAATGGTTGGTTGCATTGGTTACTGCTTTGAATGGACACAAACCCCTCTCCCCATAGCATTGTCCTTATACCAAGCCTCATCTCAATTCACACATCTTCATAAGATGACTGGCTTAATTTCCATTTCCTCTTTTGTTGTTACTCAAAACTTTTCCTGCAATCATCTGTGAACCTGAATCCACCTCTCACACTTGTCCCTTTCAATGATTGCGGCCCACATAGATGGTGAGGGATGACAAGTGAAGATAACTAGGAACCTAGGAATCTAAATAATATTCATCCAAAATAACCACAAACAAGTATATTGGTATATATATTTAAAGGCATGATGCGTGAAACTCCAAAACAAATAAATATCCATTATCATGTAGGTTGTTATATGGCTAGTAATAGAAAGACTTCACCACTAGAAAAAGGTCAATGGTATTTTTAATATAAGATGTCAACTATTTTAGTTAAGAATAAAATTTTAATAAAATACAACCTATCAAAAAGAAAGTATTATTTCAATCAACAACATATCAATATATTACAAAGTTTTAAACTTTGAGCGAAATTAGCAAGAAAATTTTTGGTTCTCCCAAGAATTGAAATTGGTTAAATTTAAAGAAATAATCTAGGAGAGATTGAAAATAAATAATCAAATCTGAAAATAACCTAATCCAAAACTATGAGAGAATTTTTTTACTGCATAAAATCAGAGGCTAAGATCAACCTCAAATTTTGGTCAAAGGTCAGTCTAGACAAGCACTTTGATGTCTCAAAATATGGGTAAAATATAACGGGCATCGAGAAATAAGATCAAAATTTCAGGTCTTTAAGAAAAGCCTATGTTGAGCCAAAGGTTTTATGAGGAATCATGGCCAATAAAAGCCTGAAGTTGTAGGATGTTGCAGGATTTAATTGCAGATTGATGGTTGTGGTGGACGCAAAAGAAGTTGGAGGGGGGATAGACCATCCCAGAGTATGATTCACTGTGTTCATGGAAGAAGAAGAAGAAATTGAAGAAAGAAAAAAGGAAAAAAGAAAAAGACAAGTGATAAGAACCAGATAACATGTTAATAGAAGTGGTAATTTGGCCATTTTGAAGCAACAAGAGAGAAGAAGATGTAAGAGTTCATTTTGTTGGGAGAATCAGAGATGAAACTTTTGATATAGGAGTTTAAGTAAATAGAGAGTAAGTTTAGAAGAGTGAGAGAAATTTTCCCAAAATAAAATTAATTACTAAAAATTTACAATGAAGTATGACAATATATGAAGAGGTGTGTACGTATGATTTTTTTTTTGGTAAATATGGAAAAAATCAGTCTAACACATTCTAAAATTTGACATGTGACTAATCTATAAGGGAGAGAGAGAGAGAGAGAGAGAGAGAGAGAGAGAGAGTATATTCTATTTCAAGACGTATACCTACGTATATAGATTTATCCATCATCTTTGTTCCGATAGAAGGGTTCGAGAGAGAGAGAGGATTTTTTATTTCAAGACATATACATACGTATAGAGATTTATCCATCATCTTTGTTTCGGTAGAAGGGTTGGATTCCTCTACCAACATGGTCAACTACATTCTTTAGAACAGCCTCCATTGAGCACCTAACCCTTCTTTGCTTTCTAAGATTTAACTTAGAATTGCCAATTTTTACTTCAAGGGTTTCTCTGAATTTGAAAGTTTTCACTTAGGTTTCCATATCAAGACTCAATCCAATCAAGTGAGAGAGAGACGAAAGGGAATCAGATTACATAATGAATCGAATCATATAAAAAAATAAAGGGTAATTTACATCAACCTCCCCTAGCGTTTGCCTACATTACATCCTCCCCCCTTAAAAATCCATTTATTACATTTAAACCCACCCAAACTAACACCGTGAGAGATGTGTTAGTTTCTGAACTTGAAAATACGATTTTATCCTTCTTCTTTCTCTCCTCTATTTGCCCTAAACTCACCCCTCTCTAGTTTCCTTAGACGACATTTGCAAGAACTTAGTCCTATGGACAGAACTAGAAACACAAGAAAGCTTATCAAATATCAATGCAAATAAACAATGACGCGACTAAGATTTTATCAATAGAAATGCTCAAAATCGTAAAATAATATGCAGAAAGGAGAAGATAGTAAAATAAAACAAAAGCAATGACAATAGAGTAAAGGACCTAAGGTCGCAGGGGTATCATAAAAGACAGTCAATGCCTGCAGAATAGTAGCTCGCACCATTGGCAGGGGACCCTTCGCATCAAACATTGTGACAGCTTCGCCTACTGATCACCGGCTCAGTGTCATCAGGAGCAGGTAGAAGAGCAATGACCCTAGCGCCATTAGCATTGGCTTCAGGTTCAGGGTAAGCGATAGAGATGGGTTTGGGAGCGGAATGGAGTTCCTAGACAAACGTCTCTTGGATGGAGGTGTGTTGGGCTTGGGGATAACAAGTTCAAGACGAACCTACTCCAAGAGCCATTGAATCGTTTCTTCGTTAGATTTGTGACCGAGTTCCTGAGTAAGACTGAAGATACCATAAGCACAGGTTGCAAGAATTCTGACCCTCCGGTGGCAACCTTCGACCATTACGTGACGGTCTATGTGAACTAGTCGGCATTTCACTGTTTGCAGAGTCCTAACCACATTTCTGACGGTTCTATCTCCATCTCGTATCTTTCATCTATTCCTTCCCTTCCCTCTCACTCTTGATCGGATTCTCCGTTCTTCTCTTCGACTGGCCATCTGCGTTGCGTCAAATTATTTGTTAGAGAAGAAGAAGGAGAGAGAGAGAGAGAGAGAGAGAGAGAGAGAGAGAGAGAGATAGGGGTGAGTTCAGGGAAAATAGAGGAAAGAAAGAAGAAGGGTAAAATTATCTTTTCAATTTAAAAAACTAACACCTCTCTTACTGTGTTAGTTTGGATGAGTTTAAATATAATAAACGGATTTTTAGGGGGATAATGTAATATATGCAAATGTTAGGGGAGGTTGATGTAAATCATGTGACCATCAATGTAAACAATAGAAAATTAAGGCAGCAACCTCAAGCTCGATTCATTTGAAGTCAACCAATTTGGGGTCCGTTTGAAAATGTTTCTGGTGTTTCTGTTTCAAGAAAAAACGGTAGAAATATAAATTTTCGTTTCTAGAAATAGAAACGGAATTAAAGGTGTTTGATAAGTCATGTTTCTAGAAATCAATAGTAATCAATGAAATAATGGCTACGAGTCATTTCTAAAAACGGCAAAACAAGTAAAAATTTTAATTTCTATTTCTGAAAACAAATGAAATAAAACAATTTTATCAAATGTTTTTTTGTTCCGTTTGTGCCGTTACTCTTGAAACGTTATCAAACGCCCGTTTAAGTAGCTGACGCCATATCATTTACCATTTGGTTGGGATGCTGTGTCGTTGTTGTCGAATGTTAATTGAGGAATTGAGTTGCAGAAACATAAATGGATTTGGATTCAGTGAAGAGATTATTAGAGAGAGAGGGAGAGGAGACTGAAAGTGCTTCGATCGATGCAGTGCCCAACAAACTTCCGTTTTTTGACCGTTTTATTTTGCAAGGAATTCAGCTCGATGTCATCGAACCAGGTCGACTTGTCTGCTCCATGAAAGTCCCTCGTAGCCTTGTGGTAAGTCCAACACTCCTTTCATCTGATCTGATTCCAACTTAGAAGACGGAGACACATAAATCTTTCTCTTTAATTTTGATTTTTGAATTGGGTTTTCGTTTTTTCTTGTTGGATTAAGAACTCTGATAACTTCCTGCACGGCGGGGTGACGGGAACGCTGGTAGACATAGTTGGGGCATTAACAATGGAAACTGTTGGAGCTCATGAAACCGGTGTTTCTGTTGAAATTAATATCACCTACTTGGATGCTGCATTTCCGGATGTGGGTACCAACTAATCTGCTCTTTCCTTGAATATAATCTCAGTATCTTATCTGTTTATTGTGTCTGGTACTTCGATATTGTTAATGCTGCATTACCTCTTCAATAAACCCTTTTTTTTTCCATCTCCAAGTCTCTGCTACTTTGTTTCAAACAAAATTGATCAATTTTGAAGTGTGGGTAGAAGCCATGTGTGGAGAAAATTAAAGATTCTATACATGGAAAAGTATATGAAAAAAAAAAAAAAAGCTTGTATTATGTAAAAGAAAAGTGGCAGTTAGCTATCCAGAGCAGGTTCTTTTCCTAGAATGTGATTATGAATTCATGGAGAAAATACCGAATTAAACTTTGAAATGAAAGGATGGCAAATATTTATGGAGATACAGATTCATCAGCCTGCTTTCCCTTTTTCTTTTCCTTTCTTTTGGTTAATTCTGAAGAACAGTCAACAAAGCTACCCATGAGTCTAGCAGTAAGCATGATAAAGAGACTGCTGACTTGGCCTAAGACACAAAAGCTTCCTGTCACTACTTCATTTATGTGGCAGGAGGTCAACATGTTTGTACCCTTAATGATAGCAAGTCATTTGTTCTTTACACTTCTAGATTTTATTTTCATTTTCTTATCAATGGCTCCCTGTGGGTTAGAGTTAGACACTAGTGAAATTTGGTAAAGAAAGGAACAAGCTCAGAGAGGCCAACATTGTGCTTGCTACTCTGATTCATAGTGTGAAAGTGGCCTTTCATTTGTAAAACTCAAACCCCACATCTTTCTGCATTGTCTGATTTTTCAAGCCTTTAATTTCTTATCTTTACTGATGCTTGACACAATTTTTTTGGTCTCCTAATACTGAGAGGACCCAACAAGCTCAGTGTTGCATAGATAGACTTCTTTCATATTCTTTGAGAACTTCAGTAACCTATGGCATTTGACTTGAGAAGTGTTGTGCCACAATCTTTTCTTCATTATGCGGAGAACAATTTTCCCAAGAGTATCTATTTAAATGACCAAAAAAAAAAACTCTTTATTTCTTTTGGTGAGTGAGTGAGCTTTCTTTTTATTGGCATGATTTTGCTAATGGTCAAGACATAGGTTGAGGCTCTGTTATTCCTTGCATCACACTACAGGAGGGTTAAAGCAATCTGGACCAACAATTAGTATTTCCTGACATTATACTATGCTGTTGTCTGCCTAACTTGTGTGAAGGTGATGAATTGTGGTGACCATGCCAAATAACATTCCCTACAAAAATTGGTTGGAAACAACATAGGTTAGAAACAACATAAAGCATTATTTTGCAGAAGGTTATTTTCTGTAACTTTTGGTGATAATAGAGTGGGACCGTAGCCATTTCACCAGTGCTTTCCAAATTTTATTTACTGATGAACTCTATAGGGATAGTTTTATCCTGGAAAATTTATTTAGGTTATTCTTGTCAAGGGAGATTCATTCTAGTTATTTCTGGGCATTGACTTAACCTTCATGGCATAGATCAGATTCCCACAATGTGGTTTTTGTTCCGAGTGATAGCTGTTGCCCATGGAAGATTTTTATATTGTGTCCATGGCCTGTTAATTCCTGTCGACTGTGGGGTGTTACTCATTCTGGATGCTAAAGTGGGACTGTTAACTCGACAAAGTGTCTGTTCATAAAACGACCACATAAATTTCCTTGCTCTGTTCTTATTTTCGATATGGTTGGCAACTAGAGAGAGATCTAGTGTTTCCTCTCATACTTTATATTCTGGTTATTGAGTTTGGTCTTTGTTCAAATGCATTCCAACTTGTCGATAATTTTTAATGCTTTGAATTGGATTATCGTACTCAGATCTTGCATTTATCTTCTGATGATTGTTTATCAATTGAGTTATTTATAGTTATTTATGTTTAGCCTCTTGTGTAGACCTGCAAACCTTTTTGTTCTGCTGGTCAGGGTGGTTGAATTTCATTTTTGAGTTTGGTATATGTATATTAGAAGTTTGTTTTCTATGAGTCTGGATTTGAATGAGCTGAACTTCTTAAGTTTGAGTTTCTAGTTATACTTTACTCCTATCTGATGTGCAATCTTCTCTTGGATATTGATTCAGGAAGAAATTGAAGTTGTGGGGGAAGTGTTACGTGTTGGGAAGGCAATTGGAGTCGTCAGTGTTGAGTTGAGGAATAAGAAGACTGGGAAGATATTTGCACAGGGACGTCACACTAAGTATCCTGTTGCATCTAGTAAATTATAAGGATCCTATAACCTTATCCATTAAATGTTCAAAAACTATTATCTTCACATCTTCAGTCTGTAGGAAGGAGTAAAGCCAAAGCAGCTTAATTGAGGGCCTCTATTGTTGTATATCTTTGTGGCACAAATTCTTATTTCAGTCATTATAAGGGCTATGTGGTACGCCACTCTCAGCTTTAACTTCCTTTTGCTTGATATCTTAACTTCTTACTGATCCGTGGCATGTGGTGATAAACCATGAAGCATTGGGTTGGGTTTCTGAACATACCAATTTCATAAGAAATACCACTGAAGAGTTACCCTCCTCCTCCACTCCCCTCCCTCCAATGGTAGAATGGATTTGGTTTTTCTATTTAAAACCCTTCTGGATAACATTCCAGAACTATATAAATTATGGAGCAGAATTCATGTAGCCAACCACCCCATTTCTGAGATAAAGCTAAGTTGAGTTGCAGCTAAATTATGGAATAGCAGAGCAGCCTCCAATTTGGTAGAGGGAACCATTTGATGGTGGTGTTATTTCTTCATTATAAATAGGCTTCTCTCTCTCTCTCTCTCTCTCTCTCTCTAGGATGTAATCTGTCATGGAATGGCTTTTGTTCTCAGCCATCCTTTGATACCACTTAATGTAGGAAAGGATTGGACAACCAAACCAATCCCAAAACTACAAGAACTTTCAGATTAGAGAACAACCAGATTACAGCATATATAAGACAATAATTCCACAAACCAGAAATAATGAAGAAGGATTTTTCAGCAGTCAAATCGATCTCCAAAACTGATCCTTTATCAAATCAGAAAATAGACCAGCAACTAGGACTAATTTAGACACAATAATGAGTCCCAAACACAGCCCAACCAGAATACCAAACACAGAAAGACAGGGGGGCAGAAAGGACCCTATCGGTTCTATCCTCTGTTCAGAAATCCACTACAGGACAAAATATGGTGATTTCGTATATCTCACAAACCACTGATGAGAAAAGGCTCATATGTGGATCAAGTTTCTTCCTAGGTGAGGGGAATCTCTGATCAAAATTTCAGACCAAACTGATGGAGAAATAGACCTGGACAGAATTTGAGATTTCTTCGCAGAGCACTTTATCGCTGGACAGAACTGAGTAAAAGGTTGAATTAAATACCTGTGACAGTAGGGCAGTAATAGGGCCTCATAATACCTTGAAGAAGAAAAAGAACACTTGAAGAAACCCTCCTGAACTTCACGCCGCAAGGAATCAACCAGATCAAACACCAACCCCTTGTTCTGTGATCACACACACAGAAAATCCAGTAGATGCATGGCAGCGACCAGCAGCAAGTTCTTTTTTTTTCAAAATCAAAATTGTCTCTCTATGATGAGAGCTCTCATTTATTTATAATAATGATGGGGAGGGTTTACAAGTAATAGTAACTCAGAGTTAATAAATCTGAGTTACTAAAAATTGATTATAAGAAATTACTAAAAACTAGAAATTAGAATCTAATGAAAATAGAAACTAGTCTAGATAGAAATTAGAAACTAACAATGACTTGAAATTAGAAACTAATTTAGGTACTGAAATTAGAAACTAAATAACCCCATCTAAAAAGGAAACTAAAGAAAAAGGAAACAAATCACTGAATTCCGTATGCAACCTTAGAACCCCTAGTTTAGACCTATAAAAGTAGTCCAATACACTTAAAACACATGGGATCAAAGGCCTAACATGTATGGAACCCAACCCTAGGCTTATTCCTAATAAAACAAGTCTATTTTGGTAATTAATCTGCATCAACTCTCCCCATCTTGAAAAAATTCGTCCTCGAATTTTACAGTGATGAGGTGGAAACAACATGTGAATAGTAGCTTTGACCATTCCCAAACAAAATTCTGGTTGCTTGTGAACTTGTGGAATGTAGTCTTCAAAGCATGGAGCTTTCTCTTTGAAGAACCATGATGGCATAACAAACTCTGTATGTTCGACTTTTGAATCGATACCAATTGTGAATGTTGTATGCATAGAGTCATCAACGTTGGTAACCTTCTCATCAAGGATTGGAAGAACAATTTCTTCCTTCTCATCATGAGTCTCAAAGACTTGTTGTGGAGTTTTTTCAATTACTACCTCATCTTCCAAGGCTTCAGTCTCGTCTACTACGCTCTCTTCAATGTAGAACTCTTCAGTAGAATCTTCTATCTCTTGACCTTCTGTCTTTGAAGCTTCAAGAACTATCTCTCCAATGTGAACCTTGACTTCAAGTTCTTTTAGTTTTAATAGAGGTATCTTCACTTCACATAGAGGAGTTGTGGCTCTTGGGGGTGTTGAAGTGTTAGGTTTAGTGGCTGGAAAAATCTTCTTAACCTCCCTAGCTTGGTAACCAAACCTTCTACATGGCTATGCCATAAGTTCCTCTGCTCGAAGAGCCTTGTCAAAGCAATCTCTCACTGTATACACATCAGCAACACCAATTCTTCTATTAATTTAAGCTCGTAATCCTAGTCGAAACTGAGAAAGTAATTGCCTCTCATTCTTCCTAATGCTTGTGCGAGAATAAAGTGCATCAAACTTATTCATATACTCGGCAACAGTCATAGACCCTTGATGAAGAGAGTTCAGCTGGTCTTGTATGCGAGCTCTGAAGTTGCGTGGCAAGTATTTATCTGATAACTCAAACTTCATCTCTTCCCAACTAGTAGGTTCTCTACCACGGTCTTCTAACTCTAGCTCATAGGTCCTCCACCACTCACGAGCAGCCCCAACTAGCTTAGCACGAGCTAGTTTCATCTTTCGTTCCTCAGGTAACTCATAATAGTTATAATAGTCGTTTAGTGCAACTACCCAATCATAGAACAATTGGGGGTCATATCTCCCATCAAACTCCTTCAGATCGAGCTTGACCTTTTATGAATCTCCAGAATACCTCTGTTGCACGGGACGCTCAGTCTCAAAATATCCTCTTACATGCTCTTCAAAAGTAGGTTGTGCTATCGGAACCCTCTGTGGTGCTCTCAGATTAGGGTTTGTTCTCCTGTTAGTCAAATGAGTAACCACATTCATTGGAGTGTCCACTTCGGGTGTTGTACGTGAACTGCCAGTAGGCTATTGGGGTGGGGTCTCTTCATTCAACATCCTGACATCCAATTCAGCCTTTATTTCAGCTCTCATATTCTGTATCAACTCCATAATAGAAGCTAAGGTGGGGGTGTTGTTCTCAGCCATCCTTTGATACCACTTAATGTAGGAAAGGATTGGACAACCAAACCAGTCCCAAAACTACAGGAGCTTTTAGATTAGAGAACAACCAGATTACAACATATATATAAGACAATAATTCCACAAACCATAAATAATGAAGAAGGATTTCTTAGCAGTCAAATCGATCTCCAAAACTGATCCTTTATCAAATCAAAACATAGACCAGCAACGAGGACTAATTCAGACACAATAATGAGTCCCAAACACAGCCCAACCAAAATACCAATCACAGAAAGACAGGGGGGTAGAAAGGACCCTATCGGTTCTATCCTCTGTTCAGAAATCCACAACAGGACAAAATATGGTGATTTTGTATATCTCACAAACCACTAATGAGAAAAGGCTCATATGTGGATCAAGTTTCTTCCTAGGTGAGGGGAATCTCTGATCAAAATTTCAGACCAAACTGATGGAGAAATATACCTGGACAGAATTTGAGATTTCTTCGCAGAGCACTTTATCGCTGGACAGAACTGAGTAAAAGGTTGAATTAAATACCTGTGACAGTAGGGCAGTAATAGGGCCTCATAATACCTTGAAGAAGAAAAAGAACACTTGAAGAAACCCTCCTAAACTTCACGCCGCAAGGAGTCAACCGGATCAAACACCAACCCCTTGTTCTATGATCACACACACAGAAAATCCAGTAGATGCATGGCAGCGACCAGCAGCAAGTTCTTTTTTTTTTCAAAATCAAAATTGTTTCTCTATAATGAGAGCTCTAATTTATTTATAATAATGATGGGGAGGGTTTACAAGTAATAGTAACTCAGAGTTACTAAATCTGAGTTACTAAAAATTGATTATAAGAAGTTACTAAAAATTAGAAATTAGAATCTAATGAAAATAGAAACTAGTCTAGACAGAAATTAGAAACTAACAATGACTTGAAATTAGAAACTAATTTAGGTACTGAAATTAGAAACTAAATAACCCCATCTAAAAAGGAAACTAAAGAAAAAGGAAACAAATCACTGAATCCCGTATGCAACCTTAGAACCCCTAGTTTAGACTCATAAAAGTAGCTCAATACACTCAAAACACATGGGATCAAAGGCCTAATATGTATGGAACCCAACTCTAGGCTTATTCCTAATAAAACAAGCTTATTTTGGTAATTAATCTGCATCACAATCCCTTACACCAGCTCTCAAAATGATTACTTGGATAAGTAATTTGCTGTTTTCTGAACCTCCCTATGTGCATATTCAAACACTGTAACATGTACTGGCATTCATCCGATGCTGCTATTTAAGGCCTTTCAAAGTATATCACTTTTAGAACCTGGATTGAAAATGCATTTCGAATCGAGTCATAATCTGAATTCCAGTTAAGAGTGTGTTAGTCATAGAACTCTCACCATTTGAATTCATCAGCTGCACATGAAAAAAAGTATACACAAACATACTGAATGATATATTGCTGCAAGAATCAATTGATTGGTGTTACTATATGATACGTAAGTCAAGAGTTCAACTGGTTCTTCGGCCTTGTCATATGGCTAAGATCTTCCAAACGCTATGCAAGGACTGGATATGCAGAATCTGCAAATGCCTTCGAAGCTGAACCAAAGGGAAGGACATACAACTAGGTCGATTTTCAACTGGTTCTTTAGGCTGGTCATATGGCCAAGATCCTCCAAAAGCCATGCAAGCACAAGATATGGGGAATCTGCAAATGCCTTCGAAGCTGAACTGAAGGGCTGGGCATACAACTAGGCTTCAATTTCATCAATGAGCTCAAGCTGGATCTAATGGTGGTGTCTAGGATTGCTTGAGGGTAGTCAATGCTCTGAAGTCTGATGAATTCTTAATGGTTGGGACTGGAATCTGATGAATTCTCAATGGTTGGGACTTGAAACTTTTCGGTTTAATTCATGATATGTACTGTATAAATTTGAATATTGTAATATTGAACCTGTCAGCAGGAACAATAGTCTGATGATTATATTTTCTTGTAGCTAAAGATTTGAAGCTTTACATTAATCCAAATTTATGGCACCCATTGAGTCATACAGAACATCTTAGGGTTCTTTTCCAGTCCTTGGAATTTCAGCTTACATCATACCTGAGATTCTTATGTTTACCTCTTCAATGATGTAGAAACTACATCCTTTGCAATAATTTTTCTGGTTTTCATCAAGATGCTATACAGGATCCCAGAGGAAAAATATATCTTTTATGTTTTCTTTTGAAACTGATTGCGCGATGGAGGGTCATTAGGGTTTAGGGGGAATTTGGTAAGCCTATTCTCCATTGCTAATGAAGCTGCTCTCATTCACCTTGGACGTAGACATTTTGGCAAACCATTTATATCCTTGCATTGTGGGTGTTTAATATCACTGTGCCTTTCTTGTCCAGACAATGTTAACTCAACCATTGCTCATCTAATGACTTATCATTGTAAACACAGAATTTGGTCAGTTATTAAAAGCAATAAACAGTAGTGTTTTTATTTTCCCCCCAATGTGAAAAGAAGAAAGATATTAAGAATTGTTATAACAAGATTTGCGAAATAGAAGTAGAATTAACCACAAGACTGCTATGCCTGGTGCATCTACCACATTTACATCCCACAATGAAATTGTATTGGGAACTTACAAAATACAACTTATCAAAAAAGAAAGTATCATTTCAAACAACAACATATCAATATATTACAAGGTTCTAATCTTTGAGTGAAATTAGCATGAAATTTTCCTGTTCTCCACTTCTCCCAAGAGTTGAAATTGATTAAATTTGGAGAAATAATTTAGGAGAGATTGAAAAACAAATAATCAAATCTGAAAATACCCAAACCTAGAATTAGGAGAGATTTTTTTTTTTTTAATTTATTGTATAAAATCAGAGGCTAAGATCAGCCTCAAAGTTTGGTCAAAGGTCAGTCTAAGGAGGCACTTTGATGTCTCAAAATATAGGCAAAATCTAACAAACAAAGAGAAATAAGATCAATTTTTTAGGTCTTTAAGAAAAACATATGTTGAGCCAAAGGCTCTATAAGGAACCATGCATGGCCAATAAAAGCCAGGATTTGTAGGATGTGGCAGGATTTAACTACAGTGTGGTGGTGGTGGACACAAAAGAAGTTGAGAGGGGGCATAGACTATCCCGGAGAATGGTTCGTTGCATTCATGGAAGAAGAAGAAATTGAAGAAAAGAAAAAAAGAAGAAAAAAAAAAAAAAAAAGAAGAAGAAAAGTGTTAAGAACTAGTTAATAGGTTAATAGGAGTGGTAATTTGGCCATTTTGAAGTAACAAGGAGAAGAAGAGGTAAAAGTTCTTTTTTTTTTTTGGAAATCAAAGATGAAACTTTTGATAGAGAAGTTTGAGTAAATAGAGAGTAAAGAGGGGTGATTGAAATTTTCCCAAAACAAAATTAACCACTAAAAATTTACAAGAAAATATGACAATATATGAAAAGGTGTACAAATGAAATATCTATGGAAAAAAAATTTGGGGTAAATATGAAAAAACTTGTCTAATACATTTTAAAATTTGACATGTGATTTATCTTTTATCTTAGTTTCGATAGAAGGGTTCGATTCTCCCATCAATTTAGTCAACTCCATTCATTAGAATAGCCTCCATTAAGTCCCTGCACCTTGTTTTCCTGCTTCCTGTACCTTTCTTTGTTTTTCAAAAGTAGGATTTTAGTTCAGGATTGCCCAATTTTACTTCTAAGGTTTCTTTGAATTTGAGAGAGAGAGAGAGAGAGAGAGAGAGAGAGATTACATAATGAATCAAAGCATATAAAAAATTAAAAAATTTAAAAAAATTAAAATATTAAAAAATTAAAATATTAAAAAATTAAAGGACCATGAATATAAACAATAGAAAATTACGGCGGCGACCTCAGGATCGATCCATTTGAAGCCAACTTGATGTTTAAGTAGCTGAAGACATACCATTTACCATTTGGTTGGGATGCTGACTTCTTGTTGTCGAATGTTAATTGAGGAATTGAGTTGCAGAAAGCTAAATGGATTTGGATTCAGTGAGGAGATTATTAGAGAGAGGGGAAGAGGAGATTGAGAATAATTCGATCGATGCAGTGTCCAGCAAAACTGAGTTTTTCGACCATCTTACTTTGCAAGGGATTCAAATCGATGTCATCGAACCAGGTCGAATCGTCTGCTCCATGAAAGTCCCTCGTTGCCTTGTGGTAAGTCCAACACTCCCTTCATCTGGTTTGATTCCAAACTTAGAAGACGGAGACACATAAATCTTTCTCTTTAATTTTGATTTTTGAATTGGGTTTTCGTTTTCCTTGTTGGATTAAGAACTCTGATGATAACTTCCTGCACGGCGGGGTGACAGCAACGCTGGTGGACATAGTTGGGGCATTAACAATGTATACTGTTGGAGCTCAAACAACCGGTGTTTCTGTTGAAATCAATGTCACCTACTTGGATGCTGCATTTCCGGATGTGGGTACCAACTAATCTGCTCTTTCCGTTAATATAATCTCAGTATCTTTTCTGTATATTGGGTCTGCTACTTCGATATTGTTAATGCTGGATTACCTCTTCAATTGAGAATTTAAAGAAAAACAAATGGTACTCTTTTTAAAATTTTTATTTTGTTTCATCCCCAAGTATTTGCTACTCTATGTCAAACAAAATTGACAAATTCTGAAGTTGTAGAAGCCATGTGTGGAGAAAATTAAAGATTCTATTTGATCACTGTTGCTGCCAAAAAACCCCGCGAGTTGGTCCTGCACAAGCACAGACGACAGAGGCCCGGAGGTTTGTCTGGGGTTAGTCCTCCGACGCTCAAGTTAGGGTCGGCCGCACAGTTTTCAGTAAGGGAGTAATGGTGAGGGTCTGAATGCTTACCTTCTTCCTTCCTCTCGGCCCCCTTATATGGTTCCTTGGGTCTAGGGTTTTTCCTTGTCTTTTCCTCTGTCCTTCTCCCATACGGCCGTCCTTCTTGTGGGGAATATTCCCCTCATGCAAACGACGTGATCGAGCGTGATTGAGTCCTTGGAATCCTTATCTGGTGGACGACACGTGTCTCGGGGGCGACACGTGTCCTTTCCCCACCGAGAGAATTTGTTTGGCTGTATCAGGAGCCCCCTTACTCCCACTAGGAGTCTCTTCCTGTGGGAGTAACCAACTTTTTCGCAATCATCGCTCTTTTCTTCATCACTTCCTTTTTTCCCCTTTTTTTTTTTCTTTCTTTCGGCCTTATTCCTTCGGCCTTAGTCTTGCATGCGACCGAGGCCTGCGGTTAGCCGAGGTAAAGACCTTTGGTCGGCTCGGCTCGGCCTTACTCTGAGCCCCCTACCGAGGTGAGGACCCTCGGTCAGGTCCGTTCGGCTTTGGCCGAACTCCCAATCCAAGGTGAGGACCCTCGGTTAGGTCCTTTCGGCTTTGGCTGAACTCCTAATCCGAAGGAAGGACCCTCGGTCGGGTCCGTTCGGCTTTGGCCGAACTCCCAATCCGAGGTGAGGACCCTCGGTCAGGTCCGTTCGGCTTTGGCCGAACTCCCAATCGAGAGGGGGACCCTCGGTCAGGTCCATTCGGCTTTGGCCGAACTCCCAATCCGAGGTGGGGACCCTCGGTCAGGTCCGTTCGGCTTTGGCCGAACTCCCAATCCGAGGTGAGGACCCTCGGTCAGGTCCTTTCGGCTTTGGCCGAACTCCCAACCGAGAGGGGGACCCTCGGTTAGGTCCGTTCGGCTTTGGCCGAACTCCCAATCCGAGGTGAGGACCCTCGGTCAGGTCCGTTCAGCTTTGGCCGAACTCCCAACCGAGAGGGAGACCCTCAGTCATGTCCGTTCGGCTTTGGCCGAACTCCCAACCTAGAGGGGGACCCTCGGTCAGGTCCGTTCAGCTTTGGCCGCAATCCCAACCGAGAGGGGGACCCTCGGTCAGGTCCGTTCGGCTTTGGCCGAACTCCCAATCCGAGGGGAGGACCCTCGGTCAGGTTCGTTCGGCTTTGGCCGAACTCCCAATCGAGAGGGGGACCCTCGATCAGGTCCGTTTGGCTTTGGCCGAACTCCCAACCGAGAGGGGGACCCTCGATTAGGTCCGTTCGGCTTTGGCCGAACTCCCAACCGAGAGGGGGACCCTCGGTCAGGTCCGTTCGGCTTTGGCCGCACTCCCAACCGAGAGGGGAACCCTCGGTCAAGTCCGTTCGGCTTTGGCCGAACTCCCAACCGAGAGGGGGACCTTCTGTCAGGTCCGTTCGGGCGCATATCTCGAGGCTTTGTACTCTGACGTGGCGACACCATTAATGCTCGGGTAGTCGTACCGTCTTTCTCCCCATCTATATAGTGTGGGGGGCCATTTGTGGGGCACTTTTCTTTTCCCTTCGGAGAGCTTACCTTCTGCCTCGGTGTTCTTTTCGAAGATCTCGTCTTCGTCTTGACTTCCCCTAGTTTAGCGACACCCAAAAAGTGTGTTGATGTCTTGCTCGTCGGGCTACAGCCCATCGTCCTCCGAGAGGACGAGGCCAAAACGTAGGCATAGGAGTCCAGGGGAGGTCCGAGGGATGTCCTCGGATTCCACTGACTCTCCCTCTTCCCGCGACTCATCATCCGCGGCCTCGCTGTCTGGGTTCGAGGGTGGCTCTAACGGTGCAGGATTCAGGGAGAGGGTGCTCGATTCCCGAGCTCAGACCCAGGAGCCCTTAGAAGTGGAGGCTCTCAACATCGTATCCACGATGGACGAGCCAGAACTGGAGGAGCTGAGGGCCTCCTTCGGTGTCTCGGACGCTTTCGAGCTCCGTCTACCCAGACCATCCGACCGAGCCAGCTATCGGAACTCCGAGGAGTTGTGCTTGTACAAGGAGGCGTTTAAGGCCGGCCTTTGGTTGCCCCTCCACCCCTTCTTCACCCGAGTGTTTCGTCACTATGGGGTATGTCCGACCCAGCTGACGCCGAATGGGTGGCGACAAGTGCTCAGCTTCGTCGTCTTCTTCGTAAGGCACCAGAGGCCCCTCTCCCTCCCCCTCTTCATTAACTGTTTTCTCCTTCAGGCCTGCAAGGGGCTTTCGGGTTGGTATTACTTTTGCCCCCGAAAGGACCTTCGGCTTCTAAAGGGTTACCCGACTTCCATCCACGGGTGGAAGGAGAAGTTTTTCTTTGTGAGATCATCCGAGGGGGTGCCCTTCGGCACGGTTTGGGATATCCCGGATCTTAGGGAGGTGAACTCCGCCCCTGCCCTATTCGGGGCAGACGCGGAGTCGTTGGCGATGGCGAGGCGAAAAGAAGACTGTCCTCCAGTCGAGGCCGACTGCCTCAAGTCCGAAGCCGTACTCTTCAGATTCGGGCTTAGCCAGGGTGAGTTAGGCTAGCCTCCGTTTGCTTCCTTCGAGTGTCGGTGCTTCGTACTGACTCCCATTGTTTCTTTTTGCAGTGCAAGTCTCCAGGGCCGAGGCTAGGGCCGCCGCCGCGGCAAGGTAGGCACAAATCAAGGAGGTCAAGGCGCGGGAAGCCCAACAACAGCCGAGGCCGAAGCGGAAGGAGAAGAAGGGGCTGTCCTTCGAGACCCCGAAGAAGAGGTCCAAAGTCGAGGGACCGAGCGCCGAGGCAGTTCAGGCCCTCGCTGCTCCGGGCCGTGACGGGCCTACGCAAGACACCTCCCCCGCTTCGGCCTCCAGAGGTCTGAGGGTGGCGACAGTGAGGGCCGAAGTGGGGTTTGTCCCTCAATGGTCGGTGAAGGAGGACGACACGCTGGCCGTCGGGCGAGTTGCTCATGAGCTGGTGATGAAGGGGAGTCTTCCCTGAGATGCCACCGAGGCACAGAAGCAAGGGACGGTGGCCATGATCACGGATGCTTGCATCTTCATGGCCGGGGTAAGCTTCGGTCCCC
>NC_056557.1:33759471-33797296 GCF_013358625.1 Macadamia integrifolia
GCTCGGCTCGGCCTCCGCCCGAGACCTCGACCGAGGTGAAGACCTCGGTCGTAGCCGTTCAGTAGAGTTAAAGGTCATCAGATTGGAGAATTCCTCTCAATTGCCGTAAACCAACTTTCGTATTATCCATGAATAAAATCTTCCGGAGTTTAGGATGAGGAATTACAACTTAAAAGTGCATAAGGGCGAAAATTGCAAAAAACTACAAACGACAAGTGTGCGTGCTCGCCACTTCACTACTGATGGAATTTTCTTAAGTTCTGAGAGTTCCACGATCGGGGTACCCTTCCTCCCCCCGTAGTCTCCAGGTGATAGGACCCTGGTCGTATTACCCTCGAGACTCTGTAGGGCCCTTCCCAATTTGGATCTAGCTTCCCTTGATGTCTCGGGTCCGACACTTCTGCCCTTCTAAGGACGAGGTCACCCTTCCTGAATTCGTTCTTTCGAACTTTGGTGTTGTAGTGCCTCGTGACCCTCTCTTGGTAAGCGGCGATCCTTTCTTGCGAAAGTGTCTCTGGTTTCTGCCAAGAGGTCTAGATTCGCTCGGAGCCCTCCATCGTTTTGTCTTTATTGTAGTACTGAATCCGAAGGGTAATGGCCCCTATCTCCACTGGAAGTACAGCTTCAGTGCCGTATGTTAACATGAAGGGTGTTTCTCCGGTGGCTAATCTCTCAGTAGTGCGGTAAGCCCAGAGGATGTGGTGCAACTCGTCTGCCTATAGTCCTTTGGCGTCGTCTAGTCTCTTTTTTATTCCTTGAAGTAGTGTACGGTTGGTTACCTCTGTATGCCCGTTGGTCGGTGGATAACTGACGGAGATTTTCCTGTGGTCGATGCCGAGGGCCTCACAGAACGCGCCGAAGGTCGGATTGGCAAACTGAGTTCCATTGTCCATCACCACAACCTGGGGGATTCCAAATTTATAGACTACCGCCCTTTGGAAGAAGTCCCTTATGTTCTTTTCGGTTATCGTCGCTAGGGCTTCGGCTTCTGCCCACTTCGTGAAGTAGTCGACTGCCACTACGGCAAACTTCCTTTGTCTCGTGGCCAGGGGGAATGGGCCTAGGATGTCGATTCCCCACATGGCGAATGGTACTGGGCTCGATAAGGATGAGAGCTTGGTAGAGTGTAGCCTAGGCACGGGGGCAAACATCTGGCACTTGACGCACTTCCTGACTAGTGATTCTGCGTCCTTCCTCATTGTCGGCCAGTACAGGCCCTGCCTTAGCACTTTATGTGCCAAGGCCCGGGCTCCTAGGTGTTGGCCGCATATCCCTTCATGCACCTCCCGGAGTGCATACTCGCCGTCAACGGAATCCAGACACTTAAGGTATGCCAAGGTGAACCCTATCTTATATAATGTCTCGTCCTTCAGGAAGAAGCGCGCCGACCTCATTCTTATTTTTCTTGCCTCGTCCCTATTCTCTGGGAGCTTTCCTTCTTTGAGATATTCGGTTATGGCCTTCATCCAGCTTTGGCCGTTTTCACCTACAAGTAATACCTCTCGGGGTTTTTCGATGCTTGCCTGTGATAGCACTTCGAAATACACCGATCGTTCAAGATCTGCGAAGTTGAAGGTGGCCAGCTATGACAGTGCGTCTGCACTAGCATTCTCTTCTCGTGACACCTGCCTTACCTCAAATTCCTTGAAAACCGCTACCCTGTCTCGCACCGTCTTCAAGTATTCGGCCATCCTTTGCTCTTTGGCCTTGTAGTCTTCATTCACCTGTCGTACCACGAGCTGGGAGTCGCTATGCACTACCAGCTCCTTTACCATCAAAGCCCGAGCCAGATTAATTCCGGCTATTAACGCTTCGTATTCTACTTCATTGTTGGAGGCGTCGAAGTCGAACCGTAGGGCGTATTCTATTTTGAAACCCTCGGGGCTGACCAACACGATTCCTGCGCCGCTTCCTTCGCTGTTGGAAGCCCCATCCACGTACAATGTCCAAGCCTCTTCTCCTCGGTCCTCGGCAAACTCCTGTGGGTCATCGGGGAGTGTCGTCTCAGCTATGAAGTCTGCGAGGGCTTGTGCTATTATTGCGGTTCTCGGTTTGTACTGGATGTCGAATTCTCCCAACTCTATGGCCTAGTTTACAAGGCGACCGGACATATCCGGCCGCTGCAGTATCTTCTTCAGGGGCTGGTCGGTGAGTACGCATACTGTATGTGATTGAAAATATGGTCTCAGCTTTCTTGCCGCTGTCACAAGGGCATACGCCACTTTCTCTGCCTTTCTGTATCTTGTTTCGGCATCTAGAAGGGTTCGGTTGACATAGTATATTGGTCGTTGTTGTCTTCTTCCTTCGTAAGTACGGCGCTTACCGCCACTGCCGATACAGCAAGGTATAGCTGCAAGGTATCCCCGGTGTTCGGCTTCGTCAGCAGCGGGGGTGCGGCCAAGTACTCCTTCAATTGTTCAAAAGACTTTTCGCACTCCTCCGTCCATTCGAACCTTTTGGTCCCCTTCAGCGCTTTGAAGAAGGGGAGGCATCTATCTGCAGACCGAGACATGAATCGCCCGAGGGCGGCGACCCGACCCATTAGCTCCTGGACTTGCTTCATGTTCTGGGGTGACCTCATGTCCCGAATGGCTTGTATTTTGACTGGGTTGGCTTCAATTCCTCACTCCGAGACGATGAAGCCAAGGAACTTTCCCGAGGCTACTCCGAATGCGCATTTTGCTGGGTTCAGCTTCATGCCGTATCGTCTCAGCACCTGGAACGCCTCTTCCAAGTCTTCGATGTGTCGTTCCGCCTTCAGGCTTTTTACAAGCATATCGTCCACATATACCTCCATGGTTTTGCCGATCATCCATTTGAAGATTTTATTCACCAACCTTTGATAGGTGGCCCCTGCGTTTTTTAGCCCGAAAGGCATGACCTCATAGCAGTACAGCCCACCCTCGGTTATGAAGGATGTTTTCGGGACATCGGCCTCGGACATTTTGATTTGATTGTACCCCGAGTATGCATCCATGAAGCTCAGCGCCTCGTATCCCGCCGTGGCGTCGATGAGGAGGTCTATCTTCGGCATGGGGTATGCGTCCTTCGGGCAGGCCTTATTCAGGTCGGTGAAGTCGATGCAGATCCTCCACTTCCCGTTTGCCTTCAGGACCATTACCACATTGGATATCCACTCCGGGTACTGGATCTCGCGGATGAACTGGGCCTTCAGCAGCTTCTCCACTTCCTCGTTTATTTTCTGCTGCCTTTCGGGGGCAAAAGTCCTCTTCTTCTGCTGCACCGGCTTCTTCATTGGGCTAACATTCAGATGATGTTCTATCACCTCTCGATCTATCCCGGGCATATCCGAAGCTGACCAGGCGAAAGATGTCAGCGTTGTTCCGTAGGAATGTGACGAGTCTTTCTCGCTGCAACCTTGGCATGGTAGCCCCAATATGAAATTGCCAAGCGTCGTCCCCCTCTTCGGCTTCAACTTGCACCAAATCTTCGGCCGGCTCCCCCCGTTGATAACTGGCATCATCGCGCAGATCCTCTATTGGGAGTGCCTTGCCCGCCTTTTCTTTTCCCCATAAGGTAGTGGCGTAACACCTCTGGGATGCCTCCTGATCGCCTTAACACTCCCCGACACCATTCTTGGTTGGGAATTTCATCTTGAGATGGGGAGTGGAGACGACAGCCTTTAGTAGGTTCAATCCGACCCTTCCCAGTATGACATTGTATGCCGATGTAATGCCCACCACCAGGAAGTTGATCATGACCGTCGCTTGGCGATCTCCGGTGCCAGCTCTTACCGACAACTCAATCGACCCTTCCACCTTCACTGGGACGCCAGAGAATCCCTGCAACGGGTGTTCGACCTTCTTTAACTTTCCCTCGTCTAGGCCCATCTTCCGGAAAGCTTCAAAGAACAGGATATCAGTTGAACTGCCGTTATCCACTAAGATCCTCTTCACTTTGCAATCCGCTATGGTCATGGTGATAAGCAAGGCATCGTCATACGGAGTCTGTACCCCTTCCAGATCATCATCTGAGAAGGAGATAACCGTCCCCGTCTTCGCCTTCTTGTTCGGCCATTCTGCCATATGTACGCTTCTTGCGTAGGCCTTCGCTTTCCTGGCAGAGACTGAACTCTCTCCAGCGGCTGGGCCTCCACAGATGGTCGCTATATCTTTAGTTGGGCTCTTATTTTCATCTCGGGGGCAACGCTTAACTTCCTCGGGTGTCTGGTCCCTTCGCCGTTCCCGATTGCCTCCACAAGCGAGCCCCCTCCTCTCATAGCGACCTCCGCCATCTCTCCGATGGTTATCCCTTCGGCCATTACCGTCTGGGGCAACCTCCTTTTCGCGGTCTACAAATCGGCCTAGATACCCCCTTCGGATCATCCCTTCTATCTCCCCCTTGAGGTGCCAACAGTCTTCGGTATCATGGCCATGGTCTCTGTGGAAGTGGTAATATCTGTCCACGTTGCGTGTCTCGAGGTGTCGCCCAATCTTTCTCGGCCACTTCATGGCCCTGGCATCCGGGGAATCCTTTATCTGCATTAGTACCTCTATTCGCCTTCGGTTCAGGGGTGCGTATTTCTCAAACTTCCTTGGTGGACTGGGGGCCCGACCGCGCTTAGACTTTCGTCTTGTGCCTTCTTCGGAGGGTTTATCGTCAACCCTTGAGAGCCTCTTTCTTACCGCCTTCCTTTCGGCTTCTTCATCGGCTTGGAGGGTTTCTTCCATCTGGATGTACTTATCGCATTGTGCTCTCAGCTCGGTCAGATTCCTAGGTGTATGCTTCGCTAGGGACCTCTTCAACTCCTTATCCTTGACGCCTCCTAACAGGGCCGTGAACTCTTCCTTCGGGTCTAGGCCTCTGATTGTGATCTTCTCTTGTTGGAATCGCTTCATGTAGTTCCGCAGCGATTCCCCTTCTTGTTGCTTGACGTTGGTCAAGTTCAACGTAGTCTTCTGAAGGGGCTGGCTACTAGAGAATCCCTTCACGAAGAAGTAACTCAGGTCGCTGAAGCTGTGGATCGACTTCGTTGGCAGACGGTTGTACCATAGCCTCGCTGCTCCTCTGAACGTCAATGGAAGGGCATGACACATGATGTTTTCCGAGACCCGATGGAACTGCATGGCGACCTTGAAGCCTTCCAGGTGATCGACGAGGTCCCCAGACCCGTCATAAGTGTCATACTTGGGTAGGCGAAAGCCGATCGGGGAGCGGGTCCCTCATGACCTCGTCAGCTAGAGCCGTGTCATTAGTGAGGTCCGGCTCGCGAGTTCCCGTCTGATTTTCTGCCACCTTCTTGATCTCATCCTTCAGGTCTAGGATCATCTGCTTTAATCCCGAGTCCTGGGGCCTCTGTTTGTCTCCTTGGTGCGGATCCCTATGTGGGTCTCTGGCAGCTCGTTGTGTCCTACCTCGGGGTGCGGGACTCTCCCTCCTCGCTCGGTTTCGAGGGTTACGATCGGCCCTTGTCGATCCTGTACTGCTCCGGTCTTCATCTCGAGCTCTCTCAAACTGGACGTGGGGGCCTGGGGGTGCTCCGCCGGTCTTCTGAGAGACAACTTTGGAGACCTCCCTCATTGTCTCGGCCATCCGGTTATATTTGTCCTGGAGGGCTTCGAATTGCTCCCTCGTCACGTACTCCTGCGCTGCAGGAGGCTGATGATCATTGTCTTCACGTACTGAATATCCAGCCGAACGCTGGTACCTTACGGATACTTCCCGGTTGTCATTGCCCCTCTCTCGTCCTATCTCCGCCGAGGGAGGAAGCCCCCCTGAAGGTTCTTCCCCTATGTCCATGTTGGACACCGCTCTTGTCCTTTTGCGGTTGTAGGTTCTCCCCACCATTACCGTCGTTCCCACTGACGGTGCCAATCTGTTGCTGCCAAAAAACCCCGCAAGTTGGTCCTGCACAAGCACAGTCGGCGGAGGCCCGGAGCTTTGTCCGGAGTTAGTCCTTCGATGCTCAAGTTAGGGTCGGCCGCACAGTTTTCAGTGAGGGAGTAATGGTGAGGGTCTGAATGCTTACCTTCTTCCTTCCTCTCGGCCCCCTTATATGGTTCCTCGGGTCTAGGGTTTTTTTTCTTGTCTTTTCCTCTGTCCTTCTCCCATACGGCCGTCCTTCTTGTGGGGAATATTCCCCTCATGCAAACGATGTGATCGAGCGTGATTGAGTCCTTGGAATCCTTATCTGGTGGACGACACGTGTCTCTGGGGCGACACGTGTCCTTTCCCCACCGAGAGATCAATTTGGCTGTATCAATCATAAACCCACTTAAAACAAAAAAAAAACACACGCAAAAACGTTTAGTGCCCGAGAAAAAAACCCTAACCCTCTCTCTTCCTCATCTGAATCTCTTCAAATGAATCAAACCAAGTAACCAGAAATACCAAATAAGAATAAGATAGTGCTTGCAGCGGCTAAGCTAAGAGTCGGAGAGCAGGTCTCTTCGTTCTGGTTTGAAGCTTCAAAGTTCAAACCAGAGAGCAGCGTTCTTCGTTGGATTTGGTTCATAGAGGGATATGAATCAGCGTTCTCCTTACCTAACCCTCTTTCTCTCCATCATATCGTTGTATTAGCCAAAATTCAGGTTTGGTTTTCTCTCTCTCTCTCTCTTTCCTGTTCTCCTTTTGGGCATTATTTAGTAAGAATCTTTGGACTGCTCTCTTGGCAAGTACTCTGTTATGCGGTTATGCCGATTTCCGACCAACACATGAAGAAAGTGATGATGCTCTTTTGTGATTCTGGTTGCCTAGTCGGTAATTGGTATTGGAGATTTGAAGAATCTCATTCATGTGTAACTTCTCCAGAATTTAAGTACTCTATAAGTCTAGTTTAGCTAGTTCAGTAGTTAATGCACTCTTGTGAATTGTGATGGCTAATTTCATTGGCAGCCTGTTGTTGGAAAGGCATTGCACCAAAAAAAAAAAAAAAAAAGAGAGAGGAGAAGAAGAAGATAATTGTGTAGCTTTCCATTTACCAGAAAAGAGGAAAATTAGAATCTATACTAATTCTGGATAAGAATAATTTGTTATTATAAGATTGACTATGTAAATTATTATAATCAATTTTCCATCTTCAAACAGATTCTTTCATGATATGACTATATTCTCCTAATGGACTAAAAGCCTTGAGGCTGCTGGTTTGATATATCCCATTATCTGGTTTGATAAAATTTTGAAGCATCAAATGTTGCTGATGATATAAAACAGATACAAGTTAATTGCTTAAAGATATAAAACAGATACAACAAATTTTAAAAATAATGTCCGAATTTTTATCCGACTTTTATTTTCGTAAACGAATCATTCTCGAATCCGAATCCGATTTTTATTTTGCGCGCTTTTTTTTACCGAACTCATAAATTAACCAACCGAATTATTTCGAATAATTCTTGAATCCGAATTTGCTAACTAGGAATTATTCTCAAATGGTGGGCCCGGATCGGCCCCACCCCTGCCATCTTCACCAACAATCCGAAAGAGTGTTTAGCCCATTACGGTTGGCATGCGATTCTGACTCAACCCGGTTCGGAAAGAAGAGACCGGAGCACCACCACCACCACTAGGATGACGATTATTACCATGAACACTGTCACCACCAACACCACCTCAATAACGCTCCAACGGCATCAGTTGCGGAGGCACTCAAGGCTTTGGCGTGGAGGACCCTAAGCATAAGGGAAGCGTGTTCTCTCGTATTAGCTTTCCCAATGAAGGTAGTAAGAAGAGGAAGCTATCATCATCATCCACAGGAACCAGTAAGGAAGTCATCATCAACGGGAATAAGGACTACGAGCCCTCTGCATCTCCTCACACTAAGCCATCTTCAAATGGGTACCGTGACGAGTGGAAGCCTCCCGTGAAGGGTGTAGCGGTGTCGTCATCGAGTGTTGGAGTAGTGGTAGGACGGAAAAACATAGTGGACCCAAGGATTGAAGTATCAGTATCGGTTGTTATATCGGTCGGCCAAAATTAAGATACGTATCGGAGGGTATCGTATCGTATCGGAGATACGCTAAAGATTCACACATAAATGAATAGGAAACATTTTTTTAAATACTTTTGTATAAAGAATTTGTTAAAAAAAGCTATTGATAACATGTATTATGCATAAACACTAAATTGAGGGTATCACACTAAGAATTCAAGGTTTGTAGTTGTCCCATAAATATAAAATCCTTATTCCCAACCTTGATTTTCACTTTAGTTAGAGAGAAATATGGCTGGAAGCAACTTTGGAAGAAATACCCCTTAAAAAATTGTGTTTTTTTAAAAAATTACCCATCTTGACTATTATATGACCGTAGCGCACTATATCGGTACATACTGATACGCACCGATATTCACCTATACGTACTGATCGATACATACCGATACTCACTGATACGTACCTATACTCACCAATACGTACCGATCGATACACATCGATACTAATTGATACGTACCGATACATATTGAAACATACATTTCACCTCGATTTTATATTTTTCATAAAGTCGTATCGGTGTATATCATATCATATCGATGTGTATCGATGGTGTATTGATGCATATCGGTATGTATCGTAGGATATATATCGACACGAAAGGATTTTAAAAATTACATGTATCGTATTGGTGTGTATCGTATCAGTCTGCTAAATTTAAGATATGTATCGGAGGGTATCGTATCGGTATCGGAGATACTTTAAACTATGAGTGGACCACGACTCTAGCGATGACGAGCGGCATTTCAAGAGGAGGCCGTCCTGGTATAAGCTGCCACCGCCATCGCCCGTGGAATGAGAAGATGAAGCTTAGACTTCGCGAAGCTCAATAAAGCGAGAGCGAGATCGCGGGAGAATCCAGGATCTCGAGTATGAACGCGAACGGGGGCACAACAAGCACAGATAAGAATGGCGTTTATTGGTTGTCCACATCCATCTCTCGCTCTCTCTCTTCCATGGATGCCTAGATGGTCAAAACTCTCGAGGAGGAACGGTCGAGTCGTGCAAGGAACTTGAATGAGAGAAGGAATCAGCGATGTATATGCTCTGTGATCTGCTCTTGTAACATACAGGTTGATTTTATTCAATAAATTAAATAATCTTTTGTTTGATTTTTTTTGCTCCTTTAATTACATGTTTTGTTAGCGAGATTTTAAGCTCTCTCTCTCTCTCTCTCTCTCTCTCTCTCTCTGTGCTACCTGCTACGATGTTAGAGAGGCTTGTTTACTTCTCTTCATGATCTTCACATCCGTTGCAATATTATATTTCCGATCTACTACAAGAGAATCACGGCTATAAGGTTCTCAGCTGTTTTCCTTTGTTCATCAACAAGGGTATCCAAGAAACTGAGGGAGAGAGAAGTTGTAGATGGGGAAATTGAAACGAAGGAAGCAAGAAAGTCTACTTGCTGAGAGAAGGCTAAGAGTAGATCAAGAAAGAGATTGAAGATAGAGAAGAATTATAGTGAGAGAGAGAGAGAGAGAGAGAGAGAGAGAGAGAGAGAGCTGAGAGAAAACGAGTTTAATTGGGAGAGAAAAGGGGTGTTGAGGTGGTTCAAACTCCATATAAATCAATCAAATTTCCTGGTCACAGTCAACCATCCAACTAGCCAGGAAAAACCAATCTAATGGGGCGACTCAGCATAATCCTGCTAGATTCCAATCCACTTGGTGGATCAAGACAGACTGAAGCATTGTATGATTTTAAATAAAGCTGATTGGAGAGCAAGGATCCATGTAGTCTTAACCCATTTAATTGACATTATTGTGATGAACAGATCGCAACCTATTCGTTCATCCATTATTGTTTTATCCAAGCAAAATATTGAACTACTAAAAAAAGGCTTCACTTTCCACGAAGAGGGAAGAAGAGCAAGGCCTGATTCATGGAAAAGAAATATTTCTTTCCATCGCACTGTGTTTCTTTCCATAAGCTACAGAGAGTTTTTTATGGAAGCTAAGAGACCTTAAAATTTTCTCTCTGCTTAGAAGTTAGAACACTATTTGTCTGGATTTAGATCCTTTTCAATTCTTAATTGTGCAATTCTCTTTGTGCATGCGGCTCCTGTACATTTTCAAAATTGAAAGGTTGTAGAAGTTTAAGGTATTTGAGGGGTTAAAATGGATTTGAATTCCAAAAAACTTCTTTGACCATTAGATTTTGAAAATGTATAGGTATCGCGTGCGCAGAGAGAATTGCACAACTAAGAATTAGAAAGGATCAAGATCTCTATTTGTCTACCTCGATCGATGGGTGGCCTAGGTATTCTTCGTACCTTTGATCATAACTAGGCCTTGTTGTAAAGCTTAGCATGTGGACTCTATGTGATGATGCATTATGGACAAAGGTATTGAAAAGCAAAATTCTTTCTGAATGGCAATCTACTTCTTTGTATTTTGAAGGAATTGATAGGTAAGATCCTTGGATTCCAATGAGGGGTTACAAGCTATCGTCTAGTAATTAAGAGGACTCATATTAGCTAGGTATCTTGTGCCCCACAAAAAAAATGTTGGCAATATCCATCCAAAATATGTATGTTAATATATGTAACATGAGAAATAAAATACACAAGGAATCATGAGGACCACACTCATAATCACAAACATGAAAACACATGAGGATCTATCTTTAAGAATAGGTGAGGATGAGTCGTGCTGCCAGTCACTCTCCTTAAGACTGTAGATAGCCCTTATGATGCAAAACTGGGTCTTCCAAATCAACGTCTATGATAAAACAACGCCGACTGTCCATCTTGTAGTTGTTGCATTCTTTTACTTGGCTATGATAAGACACATTTGATCTGTGCTCAATCAATAAGAATCCCTTCTAGGAACTCACACAAAGCCACTTGAAAACAAGTAAACTCAATCAAAAGAGTAATGAAGAGAGTAAGAAAGCATTTATAGATTGATCTCAACAACCATTTTCAACCTCTATATATAGAGGGAAAGCATCCCTCGGAAGTTCATATGGAATTGCAAAACATTACCGAAGTTCAAATCTTTCCTTTGGCGTGCATGTTTGAATGGGCTGGCTTCGAGTGATGGGTTGTGAGTTTGTCAAGTTCAAAGTGAGCTGCTATGTTCGCAATATGGAGCTAAAAATGAAATTATTGACCATATACTTCGTCATTGTCCACATGCAAGAGTTGTTTGGTTTGGTTGCTCTCTCTCACTGAGTTTTGGCCTTTGTTCCTTCATATGTTGGTTTCTATGGCTATCCAGAAATGAGTTTATTTTTACGAGAGACATTTAGCCCTGAAATGTATTTTTCATAAGGCAGAATCCTCTTACCATGAGCCCAATCGTCTCCCCTGTGTTGGTAATCACGTTTCAACAACTCCAGTTTTTTCATTTGAATAAACTCTAAGAAGGCAGATTGAAGTGGTGATGTACAAAACTAGATGCTCTAGGTGTGTCATACTAAAATTTTTCAACTCTCCTTACTCCTTAGGCCCTACCTATATTTCAAAAGAAAAAAAAAATTATTTACATTAGAAGATCAATCCGATCGATATCGATACGATACCAACACAAATTGAGACTATCGACAAAAAAGCCATTTTTTTTAATTTCCATCCGATTCCGATCTTATATGGGCACTGATATTTTTATTTTATTTTTGGTAAAATATGGGCACTGATACTGATTCCTGTAAGCTTGCGTGGCTTCCAATATGTATATATTTTTTTGATAGAACGTAGCTCCCAATATTCAGCACATACAAACGGGCGGGTCATGGATATAAAACCAATAACTAAGAGGGTTTTCCACGTTAAAAATTGTCTCTGATTGTGGTTTGGCTTGATCGGTTTATCTACATTACTAATTCTCTGCATATTGTTGTTGTTTTGTATTTCTATTGTTTGCACACAGGTGGTGGAAAACGGATTTGATTTTTTCCCAACAAGTGGTATCAGAACTCCCTGTAGCTCACTGTTCGTTTCCCAGAACAAAAGATAAAGTCAGATTTGCCAAACACATTTCTATTCCTATTTCATTCCCAGAGAATAATAGAACAACAGAAAGTTCTCATAGAGTGGAACCAAAAGGTAAGCGTAGCTACATAGGTAGACACTCCACCCGTTGTCACCGCGCAGTCTCTCCCTTACCTTTCCCGTTCCACATGCACCGAGTCACCACGACGAGCAGTCATGACCATTTCTAACAACAACCATGACTTTCCTGAACCCCAACACCTTCGCTTCTCTGGTCGAATCGGCGGTATCAACTCAGTCTTCTCTCTTCGGCCGAGCTGCCCATGCACAGATCGTCAAGCTCCTCAGCAACCCTCTCCCTACATTCCTCTACAACCACCTTGTCAACATGTACTCCAAATTCAACCTCTTCAACTCAGCCCAACTCATCCTCTCACTCAACCCAGAACGCTCTGTAGTTACTTGGACTGCTCTCATCTCTGGCTTAGTTCAAAATGGTCATTTCGTCTCTGCTCTCCACCATTTCTCTAACATGCGACGTGAGTCAATCCAACCAAACGACTTCACCTTCCCCTGTGCCTTCAAGGCCTCTGGTTCTCTTCAGATTCCTCTCACAGGTAAACAACTCCACGCCCTTGCTATCAAGGTAGGTGAGATCTTTGATGTCTTTGTCGGATGTAGCGCCTTTGATATGTATTCTAAAACTGGCCTCAGAGACGATGCACAGAAAATGTTTGATGAAATGCCTGAAAGGAATGCTGCAACGTGGAATGCATATATTTCGAATTCTGTTCTTGATGGTCGGCCCTATGATGCGGTTGGTGCTTATGTTAAGTTTCGACGTGTGGGTGGCGAGCCTAATTCGATTACATTCTGTGCATTCCTCAATGCTTGTTCTGATGCATCAAATCTCCTGCTCGGGCGTCTGTTACATGGGTTCGTGATTCGTATTGGTTTTGAGGGAGATGTATCAGTTTCTAATGGCCTAATTGATTTTTATGGGAAATGCCAACAGTTTGAATCCGCTGAAGTCGTTTTTAATGGAATCCTGCGACCCAATGATGTCTCGTGGAGCTCAATTGTTGCTGCCTATGTACAGAATGATGAAGAAGAAAAGGCTTCTGTGATCTTTTCACAAGCCCGGAAAGAAGGTGTTGAGCCTACAGATTTCATGATTTCAAGTGTTCTTAGCGCTTGTGCTGGGATGGGTGGACTTGAATTGGGGAGGTCTGTGCACGCACTTGCTGTGAAGGCCTGTGTTGAAGGAAACGTGTATGTTGGGAGTGCACTGGTGGACATGTACGGTAAGTGTGGAAGTATAGAGGATTCAGAGCAAACCTTTGATGAGATGCTTGAGAGGAATATAATTACATGGAATGCAATGATTGGTGGGTATACACATCAAGGGTGTGCGGAAATGGCTCTAGCAATGTTCGAGGAGATGACAAAAGATGGCCATGGGATGCGGCCTAACTATGTGACACTGGTTTGTGTATTGTCAGCATGTAGTCGGGCTGGTTGGTTGGAGCAGGGGATGAGGATTTTTGAGTCAATGAGATGCAGGTATGGAATAGAGCCAGGAGCTGAGCATTATGGTTGTGTTGTCGACTTGTTAGCACGAGCAGGTTTGGTGGAGCATGCTTATGATTTTATAAAGAAAATGGCAATTCGTCCAACAATCTCGATGTGGGGTGCTCTGTTGGGTGGTTGTAGAGTGTATGGAAAGCCAGAATTGGGGAAGATCGCGGCTGATAACTTATTCGAACTCGATCCACATGACTCTGGCAACCATGTCATACTTTCAAACATGTTTGCAGCGGCTGGCAGGTATTTTTTACAACTTTAAAGTCCTCTCTCTGTGTGTGTTTCCCCCCTTTCATATTAACACTAGCTTTACATGCTGTGGGGTGGGAAAATATTTTGTAGGTTTAGATCTTGTATTTAAATCTAAACTTGCAGCTGATGGTATTTTCTAATTGTTCGCATTATTCTGAATGCATAAAGAGTGTTAGTGAACCATAGAAGTTTCCCTGAAGGATTTGCCCCCCCCCCCCCCCCCCTTATTGGGTTGGTTTCTGGAATTATATATATCCTTTGGGGGCCTTATTGAATGATGCAACCCTTTGCTGTTTGCAATATTTTGAATGCATAAAGAGTGTTAGCGAACTATAGAAGTTTTCACTGAAGGAATTTGCCCCCCTTATTGGGTTGGTTTCTGGCATTATAGGTATCCTTTGGGGGCCTTATTGAATGATGCAACCCTGTGCATATTCCAAACTGATGTTCTGGAATGTAACCCTATCTGAGCTTGCAAATGTGAAATCCTAAAATATAGTATGGCAAGGACCTCCCCAAGCTTGTACAGATAATTTAGATACTGACAAGGCATTAAAAGATTTCTCTACCTTCTCTTTCTTTTCTTCTACAAGAAAATGCAAAATAAATTGTGAATTTCTGTTTTGTGGTTCAGCTGCACCTCCCAATCTACATTGTTCCCTAGGATGTCCTCAATTTGTCAAGTATATTTCTCTAGTCTCGAGGGATCTTATTGAAAACAAAACAGATAATGCCACTATTATAGAGACACCCCCTAGAGAATGCAACTATTATAGAGATTGACGGCAGGGGGTGTCTCTATAATAGTGGCATTCTCTAGGGGGTGGCACTGTAATTGCCCTATTATAATTACTTTCACATTTTAGAAGATCAGATTCATAATCATTTTCTTGAGATATAAATTTCTTATGATTTGCACTCTTCTTTGGTTAGCTAGATTCTTATAATCATACCCACTCTTACGATAATATGATATATATTTTGGATTCAATACTTTCACGATACCTAAAATGTAATCAATGTAACCCACTAGATGGTTTTTCTGTCAATGAGATATCCAGGGCTGAAGTTCAACCTGATTGAACCCTATGCATCTGATTGTTTGACTTCTTTTTGCTAATAGTTGTATTGTTGCAACCAATGAGTCAATTTTTTGCCTTGTACTCTCTGATAGGATACCTATCATTTGAGAAGCCCCAAGTCCATGCACGCATTTTTCTTACTATAATACCTCAGCTGTAGGGATGATGCCAACTAACTACCATCCCTCTGTTCTGACCTTATTTTTCATTGTTTAATTTTGGGTTTAAGTAAATCTCTCTTAAGATGTCTACTTCTGTAATTAAATATTTTCTGAAAATTTGATGTAGGTGGGAAGAAGCCACAGTAGTGAGGAAGGAGATGAAGGATGTTGGGATCAAGAAAGGCCCAGGATGCAGTTGGATCACTGTGAAGAATGCAGTCCATGTCTTCCAAGCAAAGGATTCCTCTCACGAGAGAAACAATGAAATTCAGGCAATGTTGGCAAAACTGAGGAGAGAGATGAAGGCAGCCGGTTACATTCCTGACACCAACTTTGCTCTATATGATTTGGAGGAGGAAGAGAAAGAGTCAGAAGTGTGGTACCACAGTGAAAAGCTTGCACTAGCATTTGGACTCATTTGCATACCTCCTGGAGTCCCAATAAGAATCACCAAGAATCTTAGAGTCTGTGGAGATTGTCACAGTGCCATTAAATTCATCTCAGGCATTGTTGGAAGAGAGATTATTGTGAGGGACAATAACCGATTTCATCGCTTCAGGGACAATCAATGTTCTTGCAGAGATTATTGGTAGTAATAACAAAATTTTGGCAGGTAGATAGAAGTTGTTTTGCTTCCCATGAAATTTGTATCCTTGAAATTCTTTGTCGAATACAAATGTATACACTATCATAGTGGAGTCTGGACAACGAAAGAACAGTATCAAAATCAGAGGAACATATAATTTAATTGAAAATTTTTTGGGGGGCGAGTGAGCCTTATAATTTTGATTAGCAACTTTGATTGGGTTGTAATTATATCTTCTTATTCAGCATCAATGAAGTAATATCATCTCTTGCGAAAACAGGATTGAGTCAGGTTGAGTCGCGCTCAGGCCCAACCCTATAGGGCTCAGGGTTGGGTCAGGTTGGGCTGGGTTGACCTTAGCTGGTCCACTTTTTTTTTTTTTTTTTCCCTCTACAAAAGGTCACAAATGTTAAGCCTATTCTTACCAAAGTGGCTTTAATTAATCTCATTTTATTCTTATCCAGACCCACTTTATATCGATGATCTAGAGAATAAGCTCGATGAAACCATGATGCTCTCTTTCAATGCGGAGATTGAAGATGGCAGCATTGAGGAGGTAAATCTATTCTTTTATTACATCAGTTTGAAACTCAGGTTTGATGGCTTTTATTACATTGCAAATGGTTTGCCTTCTATGTCCACTTCCTCTAGGCACATTATGAGTATTGACTTCATCCTCTCGTAAACAAAAATGCTGAACCCTCATGTTCAGGAACCTGATTGTAGCTTAGGCGTAGCTTCTTTTTATTGTACTGGTTTATGGTTTTGGTGGTTTATGGTTTTGGCAGACTACATAAGGTTCTTTGTCGAGCATGATGAAATATCTGAAAGATTTAGTTTTTACTTTCTCGATATGTCTATTGAATGGGAAATAGTTGTGCTATACATGGTTCAAAATTTCAGTTGAAATGAAAATTTTCAACTGAGATTTTGTGAAAATTTTTTATTCCGAAAAAGTTTAGAACAAAATGCAGGTCTTTGCAGTGTATGTAGAATTTCGATCGAAATTTCGGTTTTGACTCGGTTTAGGTATTGTTTCGAATAGTGAATAGAAAAGCGTTGGTGAGATCAAAACAGGTCAAATTTTTTACCCTTTTCATGAATTTCAAATGGTTTTTCCTTTTAGAGGGGAGTGACTCTAAATAAAAACAAAAAAAACAAAAATCAAAAAACTCCAACCAACAGCGATTTGCTGCATTTGAGCAAGATTCAAATTAGAGGTATACCCTACGTTCCCAAAGATTTCGAGTATTTAATGTGGTACTGGCATAAAGTTGGAGGAACGGTTTTGTAGCAGTGTTTTAACCTTGGTTGTACACTTGTACTTGTAACACGTTGACATTGTGTAATATTCAATGGTTCTTCTTCATTCTTAATGCATATTTTCGTTGTTTTCATTGAATTATATGTGTTGTACTACTAAATTATGTGTAGAGGCTATATTTGATAAAGTATGCAGCACAGTACGGGATATACTACCAACCTAAGGTACGGAACCAAACTACCATTTTGGGTGTGTTTTGTCACAAGCAAAAGTTTCTAATACGTTTAGAGATACTTAATTAGCAATTCCCTGAAATTTTGAGACAAAATATGGCCATTTGACGACCGAAATAGGCAAACAAAATAGTCAGCCGAAACATGCTTTGGTCAAATTTCGATCGAAGCCTGAAATATTTTGGTTTTAACCTGAAATCTCGAACCTTTGTATTAAATGGGTGACCTGAAAGACTGAACCTTAACTTGTCGAACTCAATTTTAATTTTATCCTTTATTCCTTAAGACCCTGTGCATTGCTAACTTATCTACCAATGAGTTGGCTGAGTTGGCATCCATTGGTATGAGATCTTGCATGAGGCTCCCATTGTTGGCCTCCCAACAACAGACACAATTTCTGAGGATTGTCTTTTCTCCTCCCCCAAGAGGGAGAAAGGGGGGAGAACAACATTGTTTCTATCTGCCCCACCGGCATGATTGAAGAGAAACGTAATTAAGAGAAAAAGGAGACTTTCCAAGTGGGTAGCTGGTTGTACTTCCTAAAAACTAGGGGCTGCTTGCATCGAAGTTTCTATTGCCATTGCCGTTGTAGTATGAATAAACTGAAATATTTCTCTTTGCTGTACAGGGTATTTATGGGTGTTTTCTGGATGTTTGTCATATGTATTATTGTTCTGTTCCAGTAAAACCTTCTTCAAAGTTTAGTTTAATTGACAACCAAAAAAGGTTGAATTGTGACCCTTTGTCATGTTTGGCTCCCTTAGAGGTTGCTTGTGTCTTAGTGTGCTGTAGTTGATGAGTAAATGCTGTTTTATGAAAACCAAGTGGTCAAGCATTATGTCATTCATCATATTATGCCATTTATTATCTTGAAAGTCTAAAAATCTGATTATTAATTGTTTATGTTCTTTCAAGTTGTTTAGTCAGCTATTATAATATTTATCTGTGACTTCGAAATATGCGAAGCCATTCTACATGGTGACTCATTTTAGCATTCCAACATGATCCAAAGAATTTCAAACCTTCATATAATGCTTACTTGTTAAGTGGGTGAGCTTGTGGCGTAGCGGTTAAGTTGCACTATGAACATGTTGTTCACAGGTTTGAAACTTGGAAACAGCCCCTCCTGCAAAGCAGGAGGTAAGACTACGTACATTTGCCCCTCCCAGACCCTGCAATAGCGGGAGCCTCGTGCACTAGGTTGCTCTTCTTTTTTTTTTTTTTAAATATAATGCTTACTTGTTAACATCTTTTAAGAATTTATGGATGAAAAACTGAAATTTGGTTGTGGTTTTGAAGAATCTTTAGAATCTTGCACAAATGACATATGGAGCTTACTTATTCCTTTACTTCTCCAAGTAGGTAGCAGAACAGTTGATGATTATGCATGAGGACTGTCTGCATGGCAATTATGAGTTAGTTGAGAAGTTAGGGGAAATCCAGTTCGGGGGCAGAATCTGCTTTTCAAAGCAGACTGGTAAGTTATAGGCCTTTGATGGTTTTATGCCAAAATTATTTTTCTAGACCTATTTACAGCAAACCTATGTTCTGGATGAATGAAACATCTCTGCTGTTTCATTCATCAGTATTTTTCAGTTAATTTGATAATCATTTTTACCTTTTGTTAATCTTACTCCTGTCACATTAACTATTCTGTGAGTTCTATGAATGTTCACTGGAGTTTTATTATCACAATTTTCTCTTGATTTTCAGTGTTTAAGATTTTGACCAGTTTCATGTTTCTTATGGTTCTAACTTTTCTAAAGCTGTGGAACTTCATTTGTGAACATAATTGGAGTTTCCTTTATTTTTTTTTATGAGAATCTATGATATGGGTCAGCAACTAGTGCTTTTCTTCTTTGCCTGGAAATATGGATTGGAGATGTTCCTGCAGTCTCTGTAACCTTAATTGATATTTGCACTGTGTGCAATTTCTCATTGAAATATGTCTAGCTATGCTTCATGTTCCTGACTGAATGCAATGTAGCATGTTAAGAGCATTTTGTCATTAACTACGTATGCATGTATGAGAAGTTTGGAACTTATAAGATTACCCAGTTGGAATGTCTGCAGATTCTAGTTATCCCATCGGAAGCAAGATGACAAGAATGAGGGAAAGGAGGGTGGTTTTGGGGTGGGACTTTGTGCTTGGGAGAGATGTCTGATGTGGATGCTATGTTTCTGCATTGAGTCACTTGTCTGTCTGATGTTTTTGGGCACTAACGTTGTCTTTTGTGTGTTTATATGCCTATTTCTGTGGTCTTATTACATGTCCTACATGAAAGAGTAGTAGTACATATTGATCTTTGGTTCATTTGGGAGGGGGCTACAGTTATTATGACCAATTTCTTCTAATTGATATGAAATGTGAGAATTACTAGGATAGCAATTGATTTGTGGTATTTCGTTTGACTTTGATTTTTGTGACAGGTGGTCAATGATGATGATGAAGGTGAGAGCTGGGATGATGAGTCGTCAGACATGGTGATGGATGATCCAAAGCCTAGGTTAAATCCAAGGCCAGAACCCATGTTAGAAGATGTACAAAGACCAAGAGAAACAGTAGAAGCTGAAGATGGTTGGACGGTGGTTGGTCCAAGGCAAAACAAGGGTAAGGGATTAGGACGAAGAGCTTGAGTTTGCTCCTGCATCCTTTCCAATGATTGGGTTTACCTTTTGCTCTGTTAAATATTCAGTATGCCAAGTTTTGAATGTACCATTGAAAGACACTGCTTTCCTCAGTGATCTGGTAAAAAGCTCCTTTATTGATAAAGTTAAATACACACTATCTTTTAGTTCCCACTTTTTATGATATAATTTTATTTTGGGAAATGTCTAGAGGACCCGGGTTGCCCTAGCAATTACTCTCTGATTTTTTGTTGTCATTTAACACACTTGTTCTAACAACTCTAGTGCTGCTATAAACTACCCCATCTCTTCTATTAGATGAAATGACAGCCCTATGGTAAAACTATGAAGGAAAGTATTCCTTCATGGTGCATTTTAAGGAAATTTTCCTTGCAAGTGTGACAAATGCACATTATCATAATGGGTCAGAGTGCACTTTTCATTATAATTTGAGACAATGGGAGCTTTTCTAGTCTAGCAGGTGGTGTGTTTACTGGGAGAAATTTACCAAAAAAAAGTGTTTACTGGCAGAAATATCTGTCACATGGCTGATTGGATAGAAATGAAATTTTGTCAACAGGTAAGACTTGTAGGTCCCTAATTGCATGTCAAATTTCAGTTTAAGTGGTCTCAGTCAAGTTGCAAAATTAAGCTTAGAAAATCCAATTAAGAAATAAAACTCCTCCATGTCTTCTAGACGACTTGATCTAGAAAAACTTTGCCTGTAAAAACTTTGATCGACTAGTAATTTTTAAGCTGGCACTGAAACCATGGTGAAACCTTGAATTGTTACTTGGAATGGATTTCTTTCCTGCATAGCTGATATCCCTCCATTGTTCTAGAATCCAGGAACTGGTACTCGGATGGCCATTGATGAGGAACAAGACACTCGAGGACATGGGGTGAGGCAGGGCAGGGGTTGCTGCGAGGAGTGGGCTAGGGATTTAAATCCTTTGTGATAAGTGGCAATGAAGATCCAACGGTTGGGGTCTGAGAGGGCCAAGCATGGACCTCAACTAGACATAGTGACACAAAAGATTACCATTATTAATAATATAGCAATCAGGCAGCCAAACGGTAGGATGTGATTTGTTGCCAAGCGTAACAAGATGCTCTAATTGATTCTGGCCACCTGTCTGATGATAGCTTAGCAATACATTCGCGATGCTACCTCATAAGTCCTTCTCGTTTATTGTTTGAATAGGAAAACAAAGAACTTGTATTAATAAGTTGAAAGACATTTTTTTATTCGGCAGAGCTTTCCCATCGTTAGCAGCTTAACCAATGAGGGGCTAGTATGAAGGGGCATGGGTCACTTTCAAAAGATAGGGAGGGAGATTGACACAGGCTGAGTACCATTTCCCTTTTGATTGGTACAACAAAACTTCAATAGAAAAGGAAGAAAATATGCAATGGTTCAAAATTGATTGGAATTAGACCTAAGATCCTTAGAATAATATGCTTTTAGATCTGAAAACTCAGCAATTCCAGGGTTTCTTAACGAATAATCCATGATCGATTTGCAATTTCTGAAACCTTAGTTCACCATCATAAGTGTCAATTGTCAGGATTCCACTTTTCCCTTTTCGTCCAATCCCTTCACCACCCCCACCCCCTTTTTTACCCTTCTATACATACCCTTTCCTCTTCTAAAATGAAGTTCATGTGTTTCAAAGGTATTCTAAAGAGAAGGCAAAAACTTATCTGTGCACAATCATACATGATACATAATACACGATCGTCCACGCAACCATTGAATGGAGTTGAATTGGGAGGGAGGGAGGGAGGGGGGCACCACAGACCATGCACAACAGTGCACAAAACCCTTCCCCAGAAAGATCCTAACCTCGTAACCTTTTGGGCGGTTCAGAACTCGAGGCAGATTCAAGTTTTGTAGGCGATTTGGAACCAAACCAGACTGAATCTGGATAATTAATAAGGCCACCTATTGTAGCAATGTTCCACAGAGGGACCATTTACAGGACAAGTGGTCTCAGCTTAGCCAAAACGATTATGGACTATAAAGTCTAAAGGTGGAGAAAACATGTGAGAAAGTCCCAGTGCAACACACCATCGAAGCCACATGAACCCCCCCCCCCCTCCTTTTTCTCTTTCTCTCTCTCAATGAATTGATGGGCGTTATCCTGAAAAGAAAAGGAAATAATTCTCCTTCAAAGATAAGGATTCTTCCCTTTCACTCCTCCATCCCTGTTCTTTTCTTCTTTTCTATCTTTCAAAACTCAAACTGTCCCTTCAGCCGATCTGCTTTTCCTTTTGACAACGATTATTTATTCATCAGTGACGCTGCAAGCAAAAGAGATAGAGCAGAATCCCGAATCAATACCCTTACTTTTATGGATGAACTCTATCCCCCACGATGATACAAAAGAGCAAAAGTAAACAGAAAAGCAGGTGCAGGGCTTAATGGAGCAACACAAAATTTCCAGCAAACACAATATTATTCCAAAAGTCAATGTATCTTATGAGTTATTTGACTACAAAATAACACTTAAAAAATATGCCATTACTCCCATTCTTATAACATGACTTGTCTGCCTACCAACCAATTAATCAATCCTTCAATTATTCCAATCTTCAAGGTATCTTATGAGTCATTTAAAGCATCAAACATGTGAGACTTTCTAATCCATAAGAAAAAAAAAAGTGAGATTTGAAGCTCCTTCACTGGACAGAGTAGACCCAGTTCTGGACAACAAATCAACACCACAAGACACTACCAAGATTCTCCTTCATGGAACTTTAGTAAACAACAAAAAAGAGTCACTTTTATAGAACCTTTAGCATGTACCAGATGGCAGAACAACCCAGGAGAGAGAGAGAGAGAGAAGTGAGACTTTAAGCTCCTTCACTGGACTGGGTAGACTGAGTTCCGGTCAACAAACCAACACCACAAGATTACTAAGATGTTCCTTCAAAGAACTTTAGTTAGGAACAAAAAGCAGCTTCACTAAACCAGTATAATTTCTTAGTAGGGTGTTTTGGAAACAATATTCGATCGATCTTGGGAAAACCCAGGGTTTTGGACAACAAAACAACCACAACAAGATGACCAACAATATCATTTGTAAATCCTGGTTAAGCAACAAACAGCAGCAAAATTCAACAGGATATCCCATTAAATCATAAAATTATAAATTTTATTCATTGTGCTCTCCAGATCGTATTCCCAGGAATGCATCATAAAGTTATTCTTCAACATTTTCCTTTATATGAATATGGCAGTGTCATGAGAAGAACAGAGAATAGGTTTCACAGCAGCAACAGAACGTAAGTCAATAGAAATCGTGAACCTCTGATGCAGGAACTATAAAACCTCTAGATGATTGAAGACTAATTCACAGATATGCTACTTGATCACACATTAAGCTGATATGAATGGGTCACATACTTACCTTAAAGTTTAGAAAAAAGAGAAAAAAAGAGGGGGAGGGAGGGAGGGAGGGAGGGAGGGGCCGGGGGGGGGCGGGGGGGGGGGGAACCAATGGAATTTCCATTTGGTTCTAGGAAGACTACAACCAGAAATTAATAGATTCCAGCAGAATTCCCCTCTCAGTTTGTGGCTGAAAAATTGTGGTGAAGAGATATTTATCAAATTTAAATAAAAAACAAAAACAACTTCTGTGAATTTATCTTCCAAACTCCAGAGATAGATATCTTGTAGAAATTCTATTTTTTTTTTTTTTTTTTTTTTTTAGAATTACATAATGAGAAAATGGGGCCATAAATAAATCTTTTCTGTGAAAAAGAATATTGTTCTCTGGAAATTTTCCTGAAATTGCATACTCTCGAGATCAAATGAACTCTAATACGGAATTATGAAGTTTTTGATGGAAAATAAAATCAAGGAACAACTTACCAGAAAAAGGAAAGAAACCAGAAGGCCATAAATGATGTTGAGACATCAAATTAACACCATTAAAAGATCATCATGAAACAACAGTCCAAGAAAAAATTTTACTTTCTTTTTTCCCCACTGCAAAGTGCATAAACCCCTTTACCTTGACCAGAAGCACATATGCTAGAAAGGGGAAAAAAAAAACAAAAGGAACCTATAACTTTCATGCAACCATGAAAGTTGTTGGTTTTCTCTTTGTAACTGACGGGAAGTAGAGCTTGCTTTTGAGAAATTTACTAAGTTATCTGTCTTCTTTTTTATTCAAAAAAATAATAATATAAATAAAGAATTGAGAAACTATGGTATACAACACAGTGTCTGATTAGGCTTCTGATCGGTGCTGAGAATACCAAAGCCAATGCTGTGACTAAAATCCATCGAAAAAGGAATTCATTCAGCCAAAAACTAGCAGAATTCTAAAGAATAGGAACATTAATTCCCCCCCCCCCACCCCCACCAAATGAGGAAATTGATGCATAGAGATGATGTTAGAATGCATAATACTAAACAGAGAAAAGAAGAAAGAAAAAGAACCAGGAAATGAGAAGAAGAGAAAAAATAACCGCACCAACCATATTTCTTAATTCAGCCAGCCAGCAAGCAAGCATATATAAAAACTAGTTCCATTAACAAAGCTTAAACGAAACTTTGAAGACACAGGAATGGAAGAGAGGTGTTACTGTACAAGGACTAGACGACCCATTCCACCCCTGAGATTCCCATTTCCCTCACCCCAAATTTCTTCCTCTTAATTCGCATCACCAGAGTCATCGGTGCCTCCACCCTTCGGGACAGTCACAATTAGTTCCCCATCAACATAAACAGCATTAGCAAGTTTTGGCCTTGTCGATGATGGAAGCCTGAACCTCCATACATCGAGCTCAAGCTCGTCCATAGACAATTCAAGAAGGTTGCTCCCTCTGATCACAATCTTTGTAACTCCAGGATAAATTTCGATGGTATGGGCTCTCACATCATTGCCAACATCGTCGGTCATGACGATGAAGCGGAAACAATCCGAATTCTCTTCGATCAAAACGTCAGCATCCGAACGGCAGGGCAGCTCCAAGACTCTACTGAATATGTGAGGAAGTCGACGGAGCTTCTTCTGCCTTCCCATGAGTCTGTTAGCCTCCAAGATGCTTGAATTGATTTCATACCCGAACGCGATGTTCCGTTTCTTTGGAGCTGGATGGATCTTCATCGCTTCGATTCTTTAGATAGATTTACAAATCC
The DNA here is from genome assembly GCF_013358625.1 of Macadamia integrifolia. Lineage (NCBI taxonomy): Eukaryota > Viridiplantae > Streptophyta > Magnoliopsida > Proteales > Proteaceae > Macadamia > Macadamia integrifolia. Next base: position 33,784,299 of record NC_056557.1, read on the forward strand.
AATAAAGACAAAATCCTAACCAGAACAATATCAAGGATGCCCTAATAACCAAAATCGTCAAGCTTGAACCACAACAAACCTCGAAACTAATCGAATTATTGAAAGAAAAACTGAGAAAAATCAACAATGGGAAAAATCATAAGCAAATAATAACCAAATTCGTCCCTTGGAAGAAAAAAATTCTCAGTGAACGAAAAAGAAACTACAAGCGGAAGAAATTTTCCTTCAACTCCAATCAGATTTCATTTCATACTTCCCACAGAGGAAATCCTCTTTGGAGAAATTCCAACAGAAACCCTAATAAACAAATCGAATGAGTCCAAACCCTTGAAGAAGACTGAAATCTCCACTAGAAAAAGCGAACCCTAACAATAATAATTGAAAGAAAAAGAAGAAACAGATTCTTCTCTTCGCCTGTGAGATGTGAACATTTCTTAGAAGGGGGAGTTCTTGATTTGGAGGTCTTCTCCCTATATATAGTGTTCAGAGAAGCAATTCGAAGATAAAATCTGCTGTAAGCCTCTACTTGATTGGCGAATCAGAGAATATTAACTATAAAAGGGTTATTATATTAACTCTTAACCCTTTACTTCAACAAAATTACCATATTTACCCTTTTGTGCCCAAAGTGAACTAGAACCCAAACCCATATGAGGAAGCAATGGGTCGGGTTTAGGGCGGGTTTCACAAAAACCAAAAGTTCTAACCCGCTCCAATTGCATAACAATAGTTCACCTATAAGGCTATAACCAAAAGTGAGTGGAGCATGGTTCAAAGTATCGGTATCTTATTGACATTTTGAACGATACATATTAGTATTCTTAGCACTCAAAATTGATATAAGTTGATATGATATATTCTATATTTTATTAATGTTGATATCGATGGGACCATCAATATCAATACCATTACTATGATAGGGAAAGTTTCTCTGAACAATTGTTAGTAGAGCATCAATGAGAGAGTGATGGAATAGTTTCATAAATAGAGGCAGAAAGGTTATTTCATGTGAGGAGGCAAATGGAGAGACTATGGTAGCATACCCTCAACAGTCAGCTCAGATCTATCCCTATCCCTATGTTATATTGGGCAGTCTAGTGGTCTATTTGGTTTTGAGACATCAGGAAATTAGACCCAACATTTGTCATGTGGATTTTGAGAGTTAAAATTTTACGCGGTATGATATTCTGACTACTTATTAAGTTTGTCATTAAATAAATAGAAGGTGAGAAAATGAAGTTTGATTCGTTTGATAAATAAATGACTAAAAGTATAAAGGAGACGCCGATACATGGGATCATGATGTCTGAGTTTTCCATTTATCAAAAAAATAATAATAATAAAATTTTCATGTAACTAGTCTAGATTTTTTCCTTCAATATAATGTTAAATTTATCAAATCAACCTTCCACTGATCACAAAGACTTCCATGGGTGAACTAATCAGAAGAGCTCTAAGCTTTCAAAATATTTTTTCATAAAATTATTACTAGCTATTAGAGATTATATGATTATAAAAAACTTCCCACTGTATGAAACAGTTAAGAAACAAATTTTGGTATGTAATCAAAGTGGGATACAAATTTTCTGATAATGCATGATTTGAATCATGAAACTTAAAATATTGTATCCAGATACTTTAAAAAAAATAATCATTAAATTTTATTTGTCTTTTTTTTTTTTTATCGATTAAATTATTTGTTTATAAACATGGTAACTTATAAAAAAGTTAATAATAAACTTAAAAGTGCATGCATGATCCACATAAGGATTTTTACAATGTGACCTGGGAGATTCATGGGTCAAGATGTCCATCACAACCCCGCTTCTCTAGTTTCTCTCTTTCCCTTTACTCTATATCTATTGTAGGAAAAAGGTTAAGTAAAAAATTTTCCTTTACTCATTATTCTGATTCATCAATACTATGAATGTTATTAACGAAGGTCTGAAATACTCTTTATAATATTGTTCCAGAAGTTCCATCCAAATGTCAAAACTCATGAATAAAGAGATTATCTTTTCCATTACGACGATGATAAACTCAATCCAAAAAATTATTATAAGGATAAGATTGTAAGAGCCAACACTTTTGTTTATTTATTTATTTATTTATTTATTTATTATTATTATTATTTTGGCTTCACTTGTTATATGTATAGTTTGGAAGAAAGTTTAAAATTCTATTACTCATACAAAGCCAAAAGGAATGAAGGATCACGTATCCTTCCTAGAAGCATCGGCTGTCAATTTGTGAACCAACTCTTCATTGTCCGTTTGGCTTCTTTTATAGTACACAGATAGGATTAGAAATCCTTTATTTTTGCTATCCCATGGCTCTTTTGATTTTGCAATCCATTTCTTGTCCCATTGGCTTTTGGTAATCATCCTAAATTTGGACTTCCCATCTGTCTTAACCTTTCACCAGAACTAATTCCCTTTCCCTTTTCTACATAGGACAAGGGAAATAAAAATAAATAAATAATATAGATGGTCCGCATATCTCAAATTCTAATGCCAATTATTTCTAAAAAAAATATATATATACAAATAAATAAATGGACTAAGTAGGTTCAGATCCAAACAGCTTTATCTACCATCTAGCATATTAGGTGGGCCCCAACATTAGTATCTGGTAGGTCCCACCCTCCTAAATTAGTATGTTAAGTTTGATTCCAATCTAATTCTACCAAAAAAAGATTCCAATCTAATTTTTCAAAGGTTGAAATAAAATTAATAAAACAAAGAAAAGAAAAAAAAGAACTTAAAATTTAGGGTAATTTACAATGCCACCCCTTGGAGAATGCCAATATTAGATGGACACCCCCTCTCTTTCACCAAATTAGATTCGAACCCCCTGTCGTCAGTCACTGTTAAAGAATATACCTTATATGATGATGTCAGCTACTATATTTTATTATAAATACCAAAATACCTTTTGAAATAACTAAAATGCCTATGTAACAAGTTCCATCCCAAATTGATTTGGACCACCGACGATTGTACAGAGCACCGGAAATCATGGTGGTAGCGACAGCAGCATCGGCATCGGCGACATTCAATCAGGTTTTCTCCAGTGGGTAGAGAAGGGGAGAGAGAGAGAGAGTCTGTGTGAAAAATGCCAGTTGTAGTTTAGTTAGCCCTTTCACAAATGTGAAAACTGAAAGCACCCAAATTCAGTCAGGTCGCCATTCTTGTCGATCTATTGAGTCTTTGCGGATTTTTTTTTTTTTTAAATTAATATGTTATCAGGTTTGAAAGAGAGAGAGTGTTTGAAATCTGAATAAAACAGAGAGCAAGAAAGAACAAAATAAGATTTTTGGCCGGATTAGATTGGCGGTTGATCGTAAACAGACGATCCTCCGGCGAAGAACGAGAGGATTGGATTCATTCGCTTTAACACTTGTTATCTTCTTACAGGTGGTCCCGCAGGTTTCATACACGAAAGCTGATAAGATTAATGGCAGCGATGAGAAAGTCGTCGTCGCGTCGACAGATGACTGTCAGCTTCGCCGTTAGAAAGGAAGACAAGTTAGAAATGGTTTCCTTTTGGATTTTATTTGATAGATTTTTAATTAAAAGATTAGGTTTAGATTTTTCAGAATAGTTTTTGGACAATCGGAGATGATTAGGAGCAACTTCAGATTTTTGGTTTTCCAGACTCAGGTTTGATAATTTGTTATCAGGAAATAATAAATTATGGAAAAAGTTTTTAGAGTGTTTGAAGGAAGAAGATAAGCTTTTTGATTATCACTATCAGAGAGTATTTGAAATCTGAATCGAACAGATATAAACCCACTTTTGTTTCAAGGAAAGAACATTTATTTGCCAAGAAAAATTTCTCTACAAGGGTCAAGTTCCATGAGAAAGGCAGGTTTCATGAGATTTCCATAGAATGAAATAACCTAAACGAGCAGAGTCCACCAGAACCTATTTTGGTTTCAAGGAAAGAATAAAGTATTACGTGAAGGAATGAATTCAAGAGTGATAGAACCAGAGGAGAAGTGGAAACCAAACCACGTTTCAAGTGGAAAACTCACCCTTTTGGCATTCGATCGACTAGAAAATCAATGGGAAGATTATTATCTCCAAGGCCTGCTTGAATCAATCGATCAATAGCCAAATAACTAGCCCTAGAAAGGTTTTAATTTGTCGAATCTGAACCTCCAAGCAGAAGGTGAACATTTGCAGGTTTCTTAAAAAGGTCAAATCTCATAGTAGGGATAAATCTATGGGGTGATATTATAGGGTTTTGGTCTCTCATGGTAAGCAGCACCGGAGCTAACAGGGTGTACCAAGCGACGTTGTGGCTGGGGGAATTGGAATTAGATCTCAAACCAGTGAAGATTAGAGGGATGATACTGAACCAACCCTTCTTAGATGGGGTACAGAGGACGGAACCGAAGCTGAGAAAGATGGACGACCAGATAGTGCCGCTGCCATCGACTGAGTGAATGAAATGGTATACAGGTGAAGAGGGGTAATTTTGGGATAATAAGAAATGAGTGTTTTATTCATAAGGGCTAAAGTGTCATTTCATAGCATCACTTAACAGAGACTAACAGTAAGGGGTCTAAGTCTAACTTGGCGAAAGAAATGGGGTGTTTCTATAATATTGGCATTCTCTAGAGGGTGGCGTTGTAAATTACCCTAAAATTTAAGCACATGTGTGAGTATTGATGTGCAATACAAAGTGAACTATATGATTGATGGGTGCAATTTCTTTTCATCAAAGTTGTGAACTAAAGTTTTTTATTAGTTGCTTATTGTTTTATTCTTAAAAATTATTTAATACATATTTATTGCAGTATTTATGTGAAATGAAAAGATTTTTCCTCATTTAAAAAAAAAATTATGTAAACTTAAAGTGACAAAAAAGTAAAGTTAAAACTTCTTAGTTCACAACTTACCTTATAATTAGATTTTATCACGATTAAATTAATGCCTCAATTTTGACATTTGATCAATACAAGTTTCTTCTTCCTTTTCAATAAATTGGATTAGCGAATTGCAAAAACTATATTTCCCAACGACTCATCCCTTTCGGCATAAAGTAACCAAACTGAAAAATGAAAATAAATCTATCCTAAAAAAAAAAAAAAATGAGGTATTGAATAGATATCATATACGTTATCAATGTTTTCATTTTTGAGTTTGAGTAGGCTCATTTTTTTCAAGCCTAAGGTGAGTGTGAATGATATTTACTCAAAAAAAAGAAAAAAAAAAAAAGTTAAGTGTCAATGCCGTGGCTTGCAAGTTAAACCCAAGCTGGTCAATGGCATGTTATGAAGTTAAGTAGAGTAACATAATCAGATTCCTCTCCACGTTGAATGCTACAAAGAAAGTTTGAATGAGCATCTACTATACCCCAAAATTCACTCACCTTTGAGAGTCGGCCTTATTCCCAAGCAAAATTGGAAAATTTTGTGGAACTTAAAAATTCCACCCGAGATTCAAGTCTTCCTACGAAAATCATGCAATTGCAATCCAGGTAAACCTTAAACAAAGGTATATTGTGCGATCAGCTCTGTAGCTATGGCGTAGATTAGGTTAATATCAATGACAAGAGAAAAAGAACCTCTAGCAAAAGAAATGCCCATACGATGCAGGATGCGAAAAAACTGACAGGGTTCTCTTGCCCCACAATGATAAATAGGAATGTAGAGAAGGTCTCATCCCTTGTTGTAGGTCTTTTCTCCTAACCAAGGTGCAAATACTTTTACATTCTCTCCACACTTTCCCACCATAAATTTGTCATAGTATCTACACAGATGTTGTGTTCTCTTCCATACCAAAGGCAATGGGTTTGGGGTGTCTTATTTCACCAAGTATAAACGCCCGGTGCCTATTGTGATGGATCATTTAATCCAACTTCAGCAATTTTGGGGGTTGGAAAATCTTTAGAAGGATAGTTTATGTTCATGAATTGTAACTTGCAAGTTGAGCCCAAGCCCTAGTCTCCATCTTTTACACCCAATGAATGTGTAGCTTTTTTTTTTTGTAAGATAATAATTTTTTTTTCAATGAGGGTCTTAGATGCCGGATGGTGTGCAGAGGGTATCAGGTAATAGTTAAAGGTTATTATTGACTTTGTACTATAGGGGAATAGAGTATTTATGATTCTCCCTTGACCATTGGTGAAGGAAAACTATATCCTTTACAATACATACTATATTAAAAAAAAAAAAAAAAAAAAAAAAAGCGTGAAACCCCTAGACACAATGGTGGTGAAATGATAGCTCCATCCCTTATGAATGGTAAAAATCTCACGCCAGTTGATGTTTTTTAGTAGTGCTCCCATTGGCTCAAATGCTGGTGTAGAATGCTGTCTGTTACAAAACCCTTTCCAGTTAAAAAAAAAACTTTTAATTTTAGTTTTGGGAATAAGATCAAAGACAATTAAAAAAGGTTACAACTTCTTAGTCACCAACAACAAATTATCCCTATATTTAAATAGAAAATAAAAGGGGAAATCCACATATTTAATAAGAAGAGAGATGGGAGTGGGGGGAGGGAGGGACGGGTGTGGATCAAGCCTTCGTACGAGAATGATTCTCATATGGTGTTTGATCCACACTTGGACTTCACTGAAAATAAAAACTAATTAAAAGAGGAGAAAGATTAAGTAGAGTCCAAGTGTGGATTAAATACCGTACAAGAATCATTCTCATATGAGTAACTGATCCGGACCCGGGAGAGAATAAGGAGAAGAGAAGGAAAAGAGGAGAGAGACTCTCAGGGGGAAGTACATTTAAATATCCCTTCCTTTCTTGTAGAAAGCACCTAATACCTTTAACAGACTTAAAGCTTTGGCCGTGAATTACCCAAATATTTGTAGTAGACTAAAGCAAACCACAAAATCTTAATGGACCAAAACCTATAAGCAAAAGCAATTGAAATGTTTAGCATAGTTATCAGATCAACAAAATATGAATTCAGGTCTCCTTGAGCAAAGCCAAACAGCTAAAGCCATAAAACTATACCTAAAATCCATAAAATTATACCTACATGATTGTTGAGATCGTTTTGATCATTTAGAATAGTGCCAAACAGATCTCTCCAATCTTAGTGATACCCACCAAAAAAGTTTGGCTTTTCTTTTTTCTTTACTTCCAACAATGTTGCCCACATATTTGTGCTAAATGACTTTCCATAGAGGGAGAAAGACTCTTTGCTTTGTACTCTAAAGCTTAGATTTCTAGTTTTTCTTTTTAAATGGAATCTGCTTTCTCAGTGTTTGATTATCCAAAACGTGTCTGGCTGTGAACATTAGCAAGAGAAAGGGATATTTTTGTATGTTTCTATCTAGTGTATACTTTTTTACATCCTATTCGCAGATTTTTCTGTTCGTGAGCGTGGTCTCTATATCAGTGAAATTGTGCATTGATTCATTTATAGGGGTGGAATTTTTTTGTTTTCATAAGGGTGAGACGATCATTTCATCCTACCTTGTGTCTGGGTGCGAGGTTCTACTCGCAGATAGAATTGTTTTTACCCTAATATAATTAGGGTGTGTTTGGAGCCAAAAATGAACCTTTACATGGATGACTGGCCATGACTTTATTTTGAAAAAAGTTCTATAAGAGGATAAGCAGAAGGAAAGGCCAAAAATTAGGGTTTTACAAACCAAAAAGCTCCCAATGCAATGGGCTCACTCATACACGGACAAGAAAATGGAATAAGAGATGAGGACAATGTTAATCTTAAAATGAATATGAAGTCATAGCCTTGCAAGGTTTCCAATGGCCAGAAACTCTCATTTCAAGATAATGATGATTAGGGCATTTTGAAAGGGACAATTAGGCAGCCTGAAGTCATTGTTAACAAAACTTAAAACCTAATACATGTTTTCTGTGATTATCCTAAGGTTGTGTTTGTTTTATACATAATATTTTATAGAAATATAATATAAAATTGTTTTGAGAGAAAGAACTCTATTCGTCTACTCTCTTTACATCCAAACATATGACGCCTCTGTCTCTCTAGTTTTCTTAGTATCTTGTGTTTGGGACGTAGATAACACATATGGTAGCATTCTTTCTCCCATTTACTTTTGATATTTTTTATTGTGCATGATTAGTTGACATCCTTGGACGTATCTGAGTGAGAGAATTTAACTGTAAGATGGGTGTGTAATCATGCATGGATGCCAACGGTATCAATGATCAAGATAGGATCACTCTTTTGGTAAAAAAAAATATAATGAATTTTGAAATGATTATTGTTTTCTAACTATTTTGTTATTGCATTTCACTAGAACATTTTCTTCTTTCTAATCCTTATATAAATAAAGGCAAAAAGTTCCCAGCACGTACGTATAAATAACTTGCTAATGCGTTCTTCAATTATCAAATGTTGATTTAATTCTATCCAATCTCAACCATTGAACTGTTTACCTAAACTATCTTCTCCCCTCTCTATCCCTAGCCCGCCTTCTCCATCTCCCCTTCATCAGGAACTCAGTAGCCCCCTTCCCCAACCTTCTCTCTCCTTCTCCCTCTCCCTCTCCTCGCTTCATCAATCGAGTTTTTCCCCTACTATAGTGAGATTTTGGCTTTCTATTTTTTTGATCCTGAAGCACTGATGATGAATTCAACTCGTTGAAAACTTTTATGAAAATTAAGTGGATCCAAGTTTCTATTGGAGCCTGCAATATATAGGGAAAATTACCCAGTGCATAGCCCAGAAAGCATCCCTCTCCACATCCAACGATCTCGTTTAAGATTACTTTAATGGAGTTGTTGCCCCATTTAAATTTACTTTAATGGCATTGTGTGAGGAGTGGGAGAGACAGAGCGGGGAAAGAGGGTATTGTGGCTTTGCAGCAAAGGAGCGAATAGAAGAGAGAGGAAGAGTCTACAGGAATTGGTAATTAGTGGAGAGAGAGAAGAAGAAGAAGAAGAATCATAGAAGAAGCAGTCTTTATGAATTTCTCACCACAAAAGACGGAATTGATAACGCAGTTGGTGAGCAACGAACTTGGTATGAGCCGTAAACTTAGATATCCTGAGTTCGACTCCCATTAGATATATCTTGGGTCACTCACATTGGGTGTTTAATGCTCTTCGTTACTTTCAGTGAAAGTTGAATGGATCTCATTCAACCCCGATATGACCCGATCCATGAGGTTATGGGGTTAGTATGGGCATTGGGGTCAGTATGAGCCCGCAGGACTAGTCAGGCCATATCCCTGGATACCCGTCGTTAGCGAAAATAGATAACCATAAAAATCAATTAAAGGCTCATATTGACTTTATGCCAAATGTGTAATTAATATAAGAAAAACATAAAAATAAGGTTGCAACATGTCTGTTCCGCTGCCCTTAAATAAATTTAATAAAATATTTTATCGGGAACAAACATAGCCCAAGATAAGGGTGTTTAACTGATTTGGTTTTGGCTAAAGGGTTCGGTTACGGTTCAATTCACAATGGAACAAGTATAAATCGAAACCCAACTAAATACTACTCGGTTGCAATTTCCCACAAAACCAAATAAATTTCGGATACCCGATTTATTCAGTTTTGATTAATTCAATTTCATTTTGGATAGGTTACATAAGTTTTGTAATAGAACTAAGGTTTAAACTACAATTTCTGTAAAAAAAAAAAGGGGGGGGGTGGTTTAAACTATAATTAATATATTCAACGCTATATAAATACACCAAAAATCTAAACTCTTGAAATCAAAGAGTTTTACAAGTGTAATGATTTTGGATTGGTCCAATCAAGATTCAGTTCGAATTCTATTTAGTCTAATAATTTAAAAGTGATTTATTATGTTTTTAATTGATTTGAAATTGAGGGTTTTCTAGTTGACTTTCAAATTGAAGATTAATGGACATAACCAAAACCAAACGAAGCCAATTAATTGGTTAGGTTTGGTTAGGTTTTTTTTTATTTTGATTCACTTTTGACACCCTTAGTAAAGGTCCCTATCATAACAACATTGTATTATCTTGGGTTGAGTTCTAATATTGATGTATTTCTCTCACCAATATTATATGAAATGTCACAAAACAATATTTTACGTAGAAAGACAACAAGATAATTTTATACATAAAAAAAGAGAGATAAACACAAAAATACTAATAGACAATATCCTACTCTAGTGGTTCGGAAAATCTTTTCCCGTATTATTCATAAGGAGAACTGAGAAGGATCAATACGCTAGCTCTGTGTAATAGAATCTCGTCATTAGCCCTTTTTTTTTTTTTTTTTTTTTTTGAAATCGTTGGAGCTATTCAACCTGTCATAGTGTCATTTATTGCAATCACATTCCCTCCACTGCCACCACACCCTGTCTCCCCTTTTCTCTTTTTCTCTCTCCCCAGTCTTGTTGCAATTGGCAGGCACCAGTCCACTGACTCTCATTCACTCTCTCTCTCTCTCTCCAACGCTGGAGAAGATCAGAATCTGGGATGGATTGGCTTACGTGGCATACTATTGGGTCACTTGATCGAGTGCTTCTTCTTTGGGTTGAACTGGGCCTATTTAAAGCCCAAATATTGTGGGCTTTGGTGGCCTTTTAGGTCCAATATTTTCACTAAATGTTATGCAATAGAACCCTGCCCTCTTGTGGGGCCACTGCACCAGCATGTAGGCCACACAAGGGCATTTGGGCAGGGGGTCAGTACGGTCTTTCTGTGATCTCCTATATCTGGGAGTTGAGCCACACATGTGAATGGGGTTCTTTCTCCTTAAATGTATGTTGTACACGTCTACTTGTAGAAAAATATTTACACTACTCAATCTGTCAATCCCTAGTAGCTAAGATTTATAACATGCATCACCAGAAATTAAATTTTAAAGCATTCAAAAATTCCAAGCCAATCATAGTTTACTGATTGATTATGTTAAGATAATAAAAAATGAGACTATATAAAAACTTAGAGAAAAGGATAGGCACATCGTTGTTGTAAGATAAGCTAGTGGCCTCTATGTGTATCTCTCCCTTCCCCCTTTTGTAATGACCCTTGCCCCTTTTGTATGATTCTAAATCCCAAATCTCTATTAATGTTGTCTGCTAGCTTACCGCACATAGGCGGTGTGCGTATCCCCTCCCAAAAACTTTATACACTTTCTATCGCATTATTTAAACTCAATGAGATGCAAAACTTGGGCCCAACAATTTGGGCTAAATCTACTCTTAAGCCTAATTTGAGCTCATGGTTCGTGATTTGAACTTAAATTAGAATGTTCTTTTAAGTGCAATCAGTCTGACATGTTTGTTAATTACTCTACCTAAGAAGCGGCAATATTGTTTGATCAGGCCTCTACTTATACCAAAAAAAATGTTTGATTAGGCTTGTTGCTTGCATGTATCAGACATTTTTTTGCCCTTCTATATATTGATACCAACATTATATTTCGGACAAAGTTTTCTTTCATCGATGGCTGAATGATGTGATGGTCCAGATGTGACCCCCATCATTCTCCACCGCTTTATTCCCCCTATTGTACATGACCCATCGGCCACGATGACCTTAGAAAAACTCAGTCCTTTTTTCATATGTATCATTTTGCTCTTGTCAGAATTGTACTACCGAACTAGTCTTGATCAGGTAATAGTATCAGTTTTGATCAATATTAATGCAGGACAAATTCCTAAAAAAACTTATCACCTAGGGCGAATATATGGATCCTATGTAAATTGTAATACCCCGCTTCTTAAACCCGGTCTGATTTCGCGATTGAACCGGTTTAACCATGCAAGAACCGAGCCAGAGGATATTAGAGCGGGTTCCTTATGGGCTATGATGGCACGGGTGACCTTAAACACCGGCTGGCCCGACAAGTCCGAGCCAGTGCCAGAAGAGATGGGAGTGCCCAAACCGTGTACGTGCACCTACCATAAGGCTATGTACGGATAAAACAGGTATTATATCCGTATTTTAAGGTATATACGTATGCTACATCGTATGCCTGGGGTGGGGTTCGCGCCGAGGTCCGACCCCGGTCAAAATCCCAAGTTTTGGCTCTCAGGTGGGTAGGACAGGTGGGTACACCCACCCACCTGAGTGACCCATCCAAGACTATTCACTTAATTATGAATAGTATATAAGGCTTTATGATTTCTTTTCTTTCCATTTATTACCCTCGTACGTTTGGTGAGAAAAGTAAAGAGGAGAGAGAAAAGAAAGGGAAGAAGAAAGGAAGAGGAAGAAAGGAAGGATTTCAGTGGCGCCGAAGCTCGATCTTGCCATTCCGGTGCCGGGAGAGTAATCTTCAACTCTAGATCTACAGTTAGAGGTAAGAAAGAAAAGTTGGGTTTTATGAACATTCACTATACCCAAGCTTTAAAACCTTGATTGGAGTATGGTTTCTTGAGATCTTGTAAATACCCTTTGAAATGATGAATCTAAGGTTTAATAGATGATTTATGTGTTGATCTTGAAGGATTTGAAGAGATATTGACAAGATAGAAGGAGCATTGTGAGTTGGAAGTGATTCGAAGGGTTTGAAGTCATTTTTGGGCAAATAAGGTAAGATGGTTCCCTCACTTGAATCTAACCTATATCTAGGTTAGAACCATCCTATAGGACCTTGAAGGTGTGAAGAATGGGTGGGGAAAAGCCCCATTTGATTCCCCAAAGAATGGAAAAAATGGGGAAGAAACAAGGTCTTTCCCGCCAAAACCGGTGGGTACAACCGGTGGGTACCTACCCGCCTGAGGGTACCCACCTGAGAAGGTAGGGGGCCTTCAGGCCTAATCGGCGGGTACCACCGGCGGGTACAACCGACGGGCCCCTACCCGCCGGTCCCAAACCGGTGGGTAAAACCGGTGGGTAGACAGCCCACCTGTCTGACCCACCCGTGTGGCCCCGAAGGTGATCCTTATGTCCGATCGAACTCAAATCGGACGTGTGACCTTCTTTTGACGTTCTAAACACGATTTTGACATCGGATTTCATTAATTTTGATTCTAAAATGGTGAAGTACTAACCCCGTTCAATTATGTTAGGTTCACCAAATCCTACCCGATTCGCTCCGGATCTCACCC
>NC_056557.1:33797316-33811194 GCF_013358625.1 Macadamia integrifolia
TGGAGAGAGGACGTTTGGCCTTGTTTCAAGGCATTTGTTTGGCATTCATATAACTATATCTAATCTAGTCATGTCATCATGAATATGCTATATAGATTAGTAGTCCACTCATTGATGTGCATATATGCTATGTTTACTTTTCAAATGCCAATTGAATGAGATGTTTATATGTTGAATGTGGACATCATGGAGCATAATGCATTGATAGACTAGATGCCGTGGTCGGCTTGGAAACGAATGCATTGGTGGCCCGTGGTATGGGACACGGAGGCACTATGCAGTCGTACTATTGTCATATAGGAGCATGCGGTATTAGGATTCTCACCATCCCGTGCTACGACCCTTCCCAACAGGGGTTAAGGTGTTGGGTTGCCATTTGGGGGGAAGCAGGGGTCGCGGTTGTTGGACACTGTGGCGGTTAGGCATTACGCCCGGCGAGTCATGTAGGACAGTCGGCAACCCCGGTGGTACATTCAAGAGGGCCAATCGTACTGCTTTTAAATTGCTGGAGTCAGCACTTTTATTTCAGTTATTTACATTTCTGTTGAGAGCCGGTGGACGGCATTGTCTTTACTTTTCCGAGTACTCACGGTGGGCCTTCTCCAACAGCCCTATGGGCGTATCGCGGGAGGGAGTTCGCGGCTCGTACCCGGAGTATACGCGCACTGTGGTTGTAGTAGCACTAAAACCAAAGACTTAGTAATGTTGTTTAGGTGGATGTGAATTAAAATGAATAGCATGACATGTAGTGCATATGATGTGTTGTGATGTGTGGACTGTTGTGTGTGGTCCACCTTTCTACTTACTGAGCTAGTGAGCTCATCCCACGGGTGCCCCCTTTTTTTTTAGATGATTTTAAAGGTCATACATCTGAGGAGCAGGGGGTGGGTCCCACAGTCGAGTTTCCTGAAGAGGACTGGTGGACCCCTGAGGAGTTAGAGCACGGCGCTGACTGCTTGTGCGAGAGCTGTGCTGTAGGGCAGCAGTTCTGAGGCCGAGCTGAGCTCCACCTTGGAGGCCGTGCTGAGCTCCACTTCTGAGGCCGAGCTGAGCTCTTCTATGTGATGCCGAGCTGGGCACAACCCCTGATGCCGAGCTGAGCTCCAGCCTTGAAACTGAGCCGATCTGTGTACTCTGATGGTTTTTGATGATTTCCTGTATATACTTGATATTTGAATCATATTCTTTTTGTGTATATATCATGCCTTCGGGCCCAAATGTAAATAATTATTGTATCACAAATTGGGTATCAAGTATATGGGATTTATTCACAGGTAAAACTTAGTCTTCCGCTGATCTGATGAACTTGTGTTAGTGTGTGTGTACTGTGGTGGAATACAGTATCTGATGATCCTGGCAGGTTTGGGTTAACCGGTGTTAACTCGGTCACCGCTCCGGTTCAGTGTGAACGGGGTGTGACATAAATGATTTCTTTTTCAATACAATCATTGATTCGGCTTGCTTCCAACATTGGTAGTGTGGGACACCTTATACCTAAAAGTTTAGACCCATTCTTACAACAAATTTGTTCATCAAAATCACAATAAAAGGACTATTCTGTATCAATATCCAATATTGATATGTATGGTCAATATGAAACCAATACAACATTGATACTTAATACAAAAAAATAATAATAATAATAAATAAATAAAAATAATAAAATAATAAAAAATAATAAAAAATAATAAAAATAATAAAAAAAATAAAAAATAAAAAATTATTGATACTTAATACCACGTAGAGGACTAAATGCAAATTTGGTTTGGGATTGAGACTATTGTGGTGCAACATTAATAGCTTATTAATTGAATAAGAAGTTGAAAAGTAAGAATTTCCTAGTGGACCATTTTCCATTATTGATTATGTACCAAGACCATCTTTGAAATGATAAACACCAAGGGCTTTTAGAGATTAAATAGTCCAAAACAAGTTAATGTATTTGATACTTAATGTCCAATGTTTGAGTTGTCAAGTTAAACACCAATAATCAACTTCATCCCAAATGAGCTGTCTCATGAGCATCAATCAGATTATTAATTTTAATCATCCAAAGATAGATATTTTATTTCTTTTATTTTTATGAATAAAATTGTGTACATTGTGTAATTATATGATATTATTAATAATTAAGGGACAATATAAACTTCATTAAAAAAAAAACCCTCATAACATAAGCAGAGAGATACTAAATTAAAGGAAAAAGAAGCGCATGACGCCATTGTGCAGATCTTGCACACAACCTCTCACATCTCTAGTTGAAAGAATTAGTATCGACAAACTTGGGTTGTATGAAATACATTCCCATAAATTAATTCCAATATCTTATTGATTGGATTCCTTATTGTATTTGTTTTGTAGTAATCCAAGTCAACACATTTCTTCATGTCCCACAAAATTCAACACGTAGTTCATATGTCCTTTTCTTTTGAGTAAAACATATAGGTCTTTTTTTTTTTCTAAGAAAACACAGAGCTCTTAATATCACTATATTGTCGTTGTATTGTCTTAAATCTTAAATTAAAAATAATGTACACACCGTTGATGATACATACTTTCTCACACTCTTTCTCTCTCCCATGAATATGGGACCTTCAAATATTCTGTGTGGCACTCCCTCCCTTATGACCATTGGCTTGACATGTGAGATGTCAATACATGCAAGCAAGGTATAGAATCTTCACATAAATTAGTCATTTAATTATTCAACCCTAAATAAAAAAAAAATATATTTAGTTAATTAATTATTCAACCTTTACACTCAAATAATGTTGTCAATTCAATATCAAGAAAATAAATCTTAATTGGCACAATGTGGTTTCGATATCAAAGACAAAACCATTTGGTACAAATCGAATTGAACCATACCAAGTTACCTATTTTTGAATCGAATCAAGCATACAGATGTGTAGTGATTATATATTATGTATCATATATTATATAGTTTATCAATATATATGGCATATTGTTTATGAAACCGTATAAAAACATATTGAAATTGAACTAAATTAAATAAGATTTTGTTTATGAAAATCAAATAAAAACTGTAACGATTTTATATGATTTCAATATTGAATTCATTCAAGTTCTTGACTTCTTGGTATCGTACGATTTTGGTTTATTCTTTCGTCTCTTTACATCAAATCAAAATTATATCAAATTTTAAAATTATATTAATTGACACCCTTATATTCAATTATGATTCTAGAGGTCCCCTCTTTACCAAAAAAAATACAGGCAAAAGAAACACAAAGTCCTCAACTAGTGAAAACAAAATCCTCCACTAGAGATCTACTTTATCAGATATGCCATCCACATAGGTAAAAAAAACTATGCTACGTGATCCATGTTGATTCTGATTGGAAGTCAAGAACCCCATAATCGGTTAATCAGATCTGATAGTTTATCAATTTTAGGGTTTTCTTGACATGAATCAGCCGTTTAAATTTGATCAGAATTGGAATCGGTCATGGCCGATTGCCCCCGGGGTTCATGCGCCACCTCGTCTTGATTCGTAAACCCCACGCGTGTTTCTTTTTTTATTATTCTTTTGGTAAAAAACCCCACGCGTGTTTCAATGGGCGGGTACAAGATGGATTAAGGTTGAACAATACTTATCTCATCCGATTTATTTTCTCTTCTAGCCCCTATTTTCCTACCGTTTGATGTAAAAGAAAAAGGAAAAGTCAAACAAATATGCTCATTCGATCTGTGTGGGAGGATTGCAATTCCAATGAACGGTTGATATAATCCAGAAAGACGTCTTATCCGTAGAGACGTCATACACAGGATCCATTATATGTCTGCGGCGTATCAACGAACTAAACGGAATAAACAGATTGGCTGGCTGGTTTTGAAATTTCGAGGAAACCCAAGACCATTTAATTACTGTCCGGCTTGCAATTGAGAGTATATAAGGTCTACCAAATACACTTGCTTAAGTTTTCCCTCCTCTCTCACTTTCTGACTCCGAGTGCTGAAAGACTGAGGAGGAAGAACCAAAGAGAGAGAAAGAGTAGCGATGAAGCACATTTTCAAGAAACTCCATCTCGGTGGCAATCACGACCCCAATCGATCGAACGAAATTCCTGCTCAGACTGCATCTTCCTCTTGTGCATCTGATCAACGTCCAACTTCCGGCCAAAATTCTGGTCAATCTCCGGCGAGTCCGTCTTCTTCGTCGTCTTCACCTGCTCCAGCTACTACTGTAAGTGCGCCTACTTCAGTTTCCATCGATCGACCGGATTACTTTTCTTCCGAAGAAGAATTCCAGGTACAATTAGCCCTAGCGATCAGTGCATCCAATTCGGAGTTCCGTGAGGATCCGGATAACGATCAGATCCGTGCGGCGACCTTGTTGAGCTTGGGCCGTCTTCGGATTGATACAGCAACAGAAGTGGATGAAGCCGCTGAATCGATGTCGCGTCGGTATTGGGTGAGTTGTTTCAATTGGTGTTGCCTGCTCTAGGTTTTCTTGTTACGCTACTGTAGCTTCTATTCCTTTTTGAAAAATTGGAACTCTTTGATGCTTCGGCTTGTACTGCATGATGAAGAATTGTGATTCTGTTACTGTGTTTGTTCACGAATTCTGGAGAATCTGGACTGTTGGGATTCTGTTACTGTCTTTGTTGACGAATTCTGGAGAATCTGAACTGTTGGTTTTAAACGGAAGAACCTGACCTTTTAGGTTACTAGGATTGATGAAAAACGTCTTAAGTTTGCACACTTAAACTGCCATTTTCCGGACCTTTCTGGAACGGTTTATCAGAAAATACCTCTTTTCCTTTTCTTTCTAACGTGAATTCAAGAACATGAACGTCTTGTGTTTCTGTGCCTATGAAACGACACTGCCACTCTGATTGACTATCGGGGACCTCTATATTCAAATGTTGGTTGTGCAACTGTTGGAAAAGATTGTCACTTGCCAACTTTGTGATATCATGGGGATTTAATTGTTCAGTGGAGGCTGTCGAATGATCCATTAAGGGTGATATTCCAGATTGAAGGATCCAAAAGAGCTAGGGGCAGGCAAAAAATGACCATAGGGTAGGTTGTTAGGATATACATTCACAGTTTAGGCCTTGTCCCGAGTATGGTATCGATCCTCGAATAGAGTGGATTGGAGGGCTAGGATTAGGTAGCGGACCCCATATAGCTGTGTACTACTTCACTACTGTTTTTTATATTGGTTGTTTCGTTCTACTATTACTTTTCCTTATCCTTGTGTTGTTAGGATCCATGTAGCCGACCTCATTAAGTTGGGATGAGGCTTTGTTGTGGTTGTTGTTGTTGTTGTTGTTGTTGTTGTTGTATGGAGTTTAATTGTGGCCGAAGCAAATATGGAAAGCCCCAGTAAAGCTTAAGGATTAACCAACAATGAAGCCTAGGCCTCTAGTGGCCCCTGTCTTTTCATATTGATTTGATGCTGTATCCTAGGTCTGTGTCAGGAGTTATAAGTTTTCAATTATTTATTTGTGAGAATTTATAAAGTTTTACCTGTTAAGTTTGCTGTCAGTGAATATTTATCTGGGGTTTAAGTATGGTGAACTCAAAATTTTAAATTAATAATGAAGTATCACCCATGGTTTTAAGTATCTCCGATACCGATACGATACCCTCCGATACGTATCTTAAATTTAGTCGGCCGATACGATACACACCGATACGATACATTGAATTTTTTAAATCATTTCGTATCAATATATATCCTACAATACATACCGATATGCATCAATACACCACTAATACACATCGATACGATACGACATGCCTCGATACGACTCTATGAAAAATATAAAATTGAGGTAAAATGTACGTTTCGGTATGTATTGGTACGTATCGGTATGTATCGATCGGTACGTATCGGTATATATCAGCACGTATCGGTGAGTATCAATATATATATCGGTACGTATCGGTGAATATCGATACGTATCGCCTCTACGGTCATATAATGGCCAATATGGGTAATTTTTCAGAAAAAAAAAATGATTTTTTGAAGGGTTTTTGTTTCAAAGTTGCTGTCAGTCATATTTCTCTCTAACTAAAGTGGAAATCAAGGTTGGAAACAAGGATTTTACATTTATGGGACAACTACAGACCTTGAATTCTTAGTACGATACCCTCAATTTAGTGTTTATGCATAATACATGTTATCAATAGCTTTTTTTAACAAATTCTTTATGCAAAAGTGTTTAAAAAAATGTTTTCTATCCATTTATGTGTGTATCTTTAGCGTATCTTAATGTATCTCCGATACGATACGATACCCTCCGATACGTATCTTAATTTTGACCGACCGATACGGCGACCGATACCGATACTTTAATCCTTGGGTCACTATCACCCCTTCTTTGGCTTCCTAATCATTATCATGAACGAGTGTGACAGTTCAATTTTTTGAATTACCAATTGCTAAGCATCTATGATTTGATGTCTGGTCTCTTTTAAAAACATTACGTCAAACAAACAGGGATGAAGAAGAAAAATAAATCTAGAAGTGTTATCCGACATGGACACAATCCTATGTGCTGGCTTCTACTAGATCAAACGTTGTATTTGCATCACCAATAAAAAGTAGGGGGAAAAAAGTTGCATTGCAAAGAAGTCTCCTGTCCATTTATCACTGCTCCTCCCAAATATTATCTGGGACATGTTAGAATTTATTGTGAAAAAACTTTAGGGAATTTATGGGTGCAGAATATATTGTTGTAAGTTACATAGAATTTTCTTTTTATGTCCTATTCTGCTTACATTTGTCATTTGTTCACCAGGACTATAATGTGCTTGACTATGAGGAGAAAGTGGTGGATGGTTTCTATGATGTATTTGGGCTCACAAGTGGTCCTTCAAGCCAAGGGAAAATTCCTTCACTTGCAGATCTTCAAACAAATGTTGGGGATCCTGGTTTTGAAGTTGTTATAGTCAATCGGGCACTTGATCCTGCTCTTGAAGAGTTGAAGCAAGTTGCACACTGTATTGCATTAGATTGTCCTACCCCGGACGTTGGGCTTTTGGTACAGAGACTAGCGGACCTTGTTACAGAGCACATGGGTGGGCCAGTTAGGGATGCTAATATCATGCTGGCAAGGTGGATGGAAAGAAGTACAGAGTTACGGACTTCTCTTCAAACCACTGTTTTGCCAATTGGATCTTTAAACATTGGTCTATCACGTCACCGTGCTTTGCTTTTCAAGGTTAGGTATTACAAATTATTTCTTAATGCTGTCCTTCAAAGCTCCTGTATCCATATATTTGAGAAGAAAACTAAACATCATGAGGGGTGACCTTTGTATCCATCATAAGGTCATGCTCCCTCACCACATGGTCAATAAGGATGGAGGAGGCTGGGTCTTTGTGATAGAGGTGTCTGGTCAAATTTTTGCTCGATACAATCACAGGAAGTGGTTAAAAGTGAATCCAATGTTTTGCAAAATTACAAGATTGCAATTTTATTGTAATGAAATCTAGGATTCTTGTAATCGTCTATCATTTTGGTATCACTTTGAAGAGCCGTCTGTTACTCGTTCAGGGTTGAAATCTGACCAATGGGATGGTTTTGTGTCCCTTGATCACATGGTCCCAAGTACCCAACCATTGTGTGCCACATGTAAGTTGTGTTTCGCAAATCCTTATAATATTTAACAACTGCTGCGGGATGTATGAAATATTGCTGTAAATAATGGTGTTTGAACCTTGAAATGTGGTGTTGGAAGCTGTAGACCGTTTCAGTGACAGCTTTTCAAATTTTCTCCTTCATTGTAAGGTGGAGCATATCAATTAGCATCTTGAGCTTATGTTTAGTTAGGACCGTAAATTCACAGCCAAACACACTGTTTCAGTGGTTCTCTATGCTTGAGGATGTAATTACAAAATTAACTGCTTATATTTTCCTTTTTCCCTCTGTGAAATTTGGCCCTTTCTCCTGAACATAGGTACTAGCGGACAACATTGGGGTTCCTTGCAGACTGGTTAAAGGAAGTCATTACACTGGCGTTGAGGATGATGCTGTCAATATAATTAAGTTGGAGAATGACAGGTTATGCTTCCAATGTTTTTAGTCTGTAGTTCAGGAGTTATATTTATCTAAATATTATTGGTTTTTTTGCTTGACTTTGTCCATTTCTTGGAAAAATAATTTTTTTTTGGGATATCATACATACCCAACTTACACAATATATAATGAAATACTTTATTACTAAGTCCCTTTGCGAGAATGTCGGCCAACTTATCTTCACTTCTCACAAAAGAGATGCATACAAGTCCTTGGTCCAACTTCTCTTTGATAAAATACCTATTAATCTCAACATTTTTGGTGTGATCATGCTGGACTGGATTATGTGCAGTGCTGATAGCTGACTTATGTCACAGTATAGCAGCATTGGAAACTGAATAGACGTACCAAGATCCTGAAGAAGACCACGAAGCCAAAGCAACTCACAAATACCATGTGCCATTGCCTAGAACTCAACTTCTGCATTAGACTAGGCCACAACTAACTGCTTCTTACCATGCCATGTAATCAGGTTGCCACCAACAAATTACAAATTGCTAGTGGTGGAACGATGGTCATCTAGAGATCCTGCCCAATTGGCATTTGTGTACGCCTCAACTCTCGTATGGTTAAAAGGGGAGAATAATTTACCATTCCCTAGGGCCGTCTTTAAGTACTGAAGGATACGAAATATGGATTCCATATAAGAGGAATAAGGATTATTCATATACTGACTCACAAGGCTAACTGCATGAGTTATGTGGTCGAGTATGAGATAGATAAGTCTTCCTACCAGCCTCTGATATCTACCTTTATCAATTGGTTCACCTTTCTTATTTTTAAGATGAAAGTTTGCTTCAATAGGTGTATCCAAAGGTTTACACCCTGACAGGCCGGTCTCAGAGAGAAGATCCGAGGTATATTTTAGTTGGGAGAGAACAATACCCTTGGTAGAGCATGCCACCTCAATTCCAGGAAAGTATTTCAGCTTCCCAAGGTCTTTAATCTCAAACTCCTTACCAAGATAGGCCTTGAGCTTAGAGATCTCAATCATATCATTGTTAGTAACAACAATGTCGTCCACATAAACAATCAGGATAGTAACTTGGTTACCTACCCTTTTTATAAACAGAGTGTGATTAACATACTCTGAGTGAAGCCAACTGAAGTCAATAGCCCCAGAGTCAAGTATCTAACCCTGGGAAGCAACAGATGCACTATGATCACAAAAGGCAATACCTGACTGAGCAGAGTGGGAGGGATTGGTGGCAGGCAGTAGCAGCAGAGGAGGATCCTAGCTGAGTCATCATACGACTTAGTAGAGTCATCTCGTTGTTGGAGGAGGAACTTGTGGGACCTGAGTAATCAATGTTATCACAGTTTCAGACTGATTTGCTTGAGACTGGGAGGATTTTCCACAACCTTGATTATGCCCACGAGTGTTAGCAGGTCGCCCATGGAGTTTCCAACATGTCTCCCTAGTGTGGCGCTCAGTCACACTTGTGACTTGACAACAAGTCTGTCAGCGGAGGAAGGGATCAAAACACTCTCCTGACGGCATAGCTGAAGGTCGACGCCTTGGTAACTTTAAACTAGAGGGTGCCTATTAGGCCCAGTTTAAGTTTGGTCAAGCCGATGGGAGGAGCATTTTTCCTAGCATCAGAACCAACAGCTTGACCGATAGAACCTTGTGCAAAAAGTAAGGTGGAGCGATCCTGAGGAACGGGCTAAAGCATCTCAGCTCGACGATTTTCTTGTGCGTGAATCAGAGAAAAGGCTTGGTCTGATACCATAAAGAATTGAGGAAATTATGACTTGTGTCTCTAACTTGACACAAGACTCTATTTATAATGAAAATAAAACCTTAATGGACTTAAGGGTCTGTTTGGTTACAACCATATGAAATATCCTAAAACCCATTATTGCACCACTTTCTAATTAAGAACTTGCTGCTGCTGCTGCTTTTATTTTTTATTTCTCCCTTTCCCTCTCTATCCCTGCCCCTCTGCCCTGGCCCCTCCATCGTTGGTTCTGGCTCCACCTCGCCGCTGCACCCACCGCTCCCCTTGCAAACCCCCCTTCCCTGAACCCACCTCACACTTGCAACTCTTTCTCTTCCCAGACCCGCCCCTGCAATTGCCCCTCCCCAACTCGCATGGATTACCATTCTAAGCCTAACTTGTGCAGCCAGTCTAGTGTCCCAATCATCCACAATCAATCTGTGAAAAGCATTCCAAGGGGACTTCTCAGAGCTAGTGCTAGATGCTACGTTGAGAAATTGCACTTTGTCCCATCACTTCGGACGGATAATTGTGGACCGGACCACACAAGGATTAGTCTGATTCTAGGCTTCTACTGATTACATACTGGATCTATCCGATTTAGAATTGGTCAACAAAAATTTCTTTTGCATTACACTACAGTAGTAATGTGATATGTAATGTATTCAACAATTCGTATAACTTAATTCCAAGTGTTTCCTTATCTAATTAAACACAATTTACCCTTGTGAATACAAGTCCTCTTAAGTATCTTCACATTCAACACTTACAGGAAGCTTTATTAGGTAGGATTTGTTAAAGACACAGCTTTCTTCCAGTTGACAGCCCTGTGGCACAATGTTTAAGTTGCACTATTGCAACATGTTGGTCACAGGTTCAAAACTTGAAAGTGGCTCTTCTGCGAAGCAGAGGGTAAGTCTGTGTACGCTTGCCCCTCCTTGACCTTGCAGTAGTGGGAGCCTCGTGCATTGGGTTGCTCTTTTTTTTTTATTTTTCTCCTTTTTCCAATTGTCGGAAACCTTTCATCCTTCGGTTTTGGGGCTTTTTATATTAAGGCAGATTTTCTTTTCTATTTCCTATTGGTGGGAGGATTAAAGGCTTCTTTGAAACTTCTAATCTGGAATGAGCAGAGAAGGAGGTTCAGTCCGTCATTGCTCTTCGTGGATGAGACTTCAGTTCTCATGATTTTACGTCGGTTTTCCTGGTAAATGAAAACAAGAGTAAAAAAGGAAGAAGAAGCGCAGGTGATGATAAAACAGGGACTTCAGCGCTCCTTTGGAGGATGTTGACTTCTGTCTTGGTATCTCTCTGATGCACAGTGTTAATAACTGTTTTCACTGTTGGAGTAGGAGAGGGAGAAGGGGAGCTGGAGCGGGAGCCAGGAAGAAAGAAGACGTTGGTCGAATAGTGACTGACCCTATTTGTATGCGCATCCACATGACGGGCACGTTCCAAGATCTCCCGCAACTAGAACCTAACACATGGTTTTTATTGACAGTAAGCTGATTAAATAAATGGATCATAGGTTGGTTGAATATTTAGTTCAGTTTAGGCTACGTGTTCTGTTCACGCATTACTAAGCTCCGCACATAGGATCATAGACGAGCGATCTTAGACAGGTTTCGTCCCCTTTTGGGAACACCTTCTTACTAGGTGCTAAGCCTATGCAAATATACCAAAAAAGAAAATATCTATGGTCAATTCTACCAAGAGTAGATTTGCCCCATATGTTATGGCTCATCTCACGCTTAGTCACTCGCGGAGGGTGTTTGTACTACCATTTTTACAGATGTCCCTTCACTTCCAGTGGGAGAATTAATTATTATTATTATTATTTTTTTATTTTTTGACTTTATGCTATTTTTATCTGTTATTGTTACTCGACTCCTTTATTTTCTGGAACTAACTTTTACTTTTCTGAATCAGGGAATTTTTGGTTGATCTGATGGGAGCACCTGGAACACTTATACCGGCTGATATTCTAAGTACAAAAGATGCTTCCTTAAACTCCTGTAATCCAAAATTGAACAAAGCTCCCTCTTTCCAGACAGCTAATGAGTTGGGAGTTGGTTACTCAAGGCCAGAGCCATTACATGGTGAATGTAGTGGTGGAAATGGAAAATCTATCCTTTCAAATGATACAACCTCAGATAGAATCGTAAGTCCTCAAAAAATACAATTAGTTCCTTCTGTCTCAACTACTACCAGTGGAATGCTGCCTCCACAGATTGGCAGCAGTTCCGCTGGAAATTCAAAGACCCTGCTTTCTGCTAATCAGTCGCATCATCTATCTTCGTTGGCTGGTGGAAATTCTGTACAAAATAAAGGGAATCATGGAGGCCTTGTAGTTGGTGATAGTGTGAAGGAACATATTAATGAAGTGCCTTATCCTCAAGATACCAAGGAGGACTCTCAAAACCTTTTTGCGGATCTTAATCCTTTTCAAATAATAGGATCCAGCAAAACTTCTGGACAGAAAATACCCTCAGACTTTAAAGTTAATGATTTTCCGAGGCAGAAAGAAAACATTGCCTCAGGTCCTGGGAGACCCCCTTTACCATTGAAATGGAAGAATCGTTCTACGTGCAATGAGGTGCCTAGAACAAAACAGTATGAATTTGTGGAAGGACTATTTTCAAGGAACAACCAAGAAGCTCAAGATTATAATGCATCGTCTTCATCTTCCCCCAGCTATGCTACTTCAGAAAAAGTCTATTCCGAAATACCTAGAGTTAATTCTTCTGATGCCTCCAGCATTTCTCATCCAGAGAGTACAAGTAAAGCTGACATGGATACCTCTGGTTGTGGAAATTCATTGCTGACATTGAACACAACTCAATATGATAGATTTCCTTCTGATGGGGGTGTCATTCAAATGAATAGACCACTCACATCAGTTCAATTGCTTGAAAAAAATCATCAACAAGAATATTGTCGTAAAGATGGGGCAGGTTCGCAGGATAGCATGGTAGACCAGACAAATGATCATGGCAAGAATATTTCTGGTACGCTTGACCGGAGAAAGTGTACTCATGACAGATTTATGAACACAAGTTTAAAATCAAAGGATCAGGAAAGTTCAAGTCCAGCAGTTCAAGCCAGTCCAAGTAGGCTTGACACAATGCTGGATGATGTAGCAGAATGGGAAATCCCGTGGGAAGACCTTGTCATTGGTGAAAGGATTGGATTAGGTAATATCATTCAGCTGATCTAGAGTTCTCTTGGCTTTCTATTTTTTACCTTCAATGCAATAAGTTTTATTGGAGGTTTTTTTTTTTGGGTGTGAATCCCTAAAGTGATTTATTTTACATTCATTTTCTTTAAATTTAATTTTTTAAATTCTAAAGCAATGGTTTGCTGCTTCCAAATGGAATAGGATTTTGTATTTCTGTAATCTATTCCACAGATTCTAGTTATTATTCTCACTAATTCTGTCAGGATTGTTTAATGTCTGTCTAGATTAAAAAATCTATTTCCTTTTGCTCCTTTCATGAATAGTTCTCATATTTTCTCCCCTGCAGGAATTGTAATTAATTGACTAAATTGTGGATGGTTCTTTTCTCTTTCTTTCTGCTCTTCCACTCACTTCACTCCCATTTTCTTTCCTCTTTCGGAAAAGGGGTGAAGGGTTTGTTTCTTGCCTGCTTATCATCCTATGCTATGCTTACTGGGGTTCATGATAATTTGTCTGTTGGATAGGTTCTTACGGGGAGGTGTACCATGCTGATTGGAATGGCACAGTAAGTTTTTCTTTATATTCTCTCTTCCTCTTTGTTTTAACTTTCTTCACATATGTTAATCACGTAAATTGTAATAGCGATAGTAGGGACTAGGCAATGGGATGGAAGAAGTCAAACCTTAAATCAGGGGGTGCAAAAAAAACCCTGACCTGCCCTGAAACCGCAGATTTCAGTTAGACACGTCCTTGGCTAACCTGGTTTGAATATCATATTAAATTGATGTAAATTCCCACTTAGTGTAATTAATAAGAGTTTAATTAAACGCAAAAAATTTTCAATTTTGAAGGTTGGAACTCAAAACATAAAGGACACAACTCTGTCATCTTATTTACCCCACCCCACCCCACCCCACCCCACCCCACCC
>NC_056557.1:33811214-33872130 GCF_013358625.1 Macadamia integrifolia
AAAAAAAAAAAAAGAAAAGAAAAACTATCATCTCACCTTTTCAAAAGAAAGTAAAGGTCCACATCTCTATCTGACTGGGATCAACCTACTGTATATTTTGAATCAACTTATATATATATATATATATGGGAGAGGGATAGGTATGCTAGCGGGTTACATTGGAATGAAGAATGCTATCCGGATATTAGCCATAGGATTTGTTCATCCTAAATATAACCGTTGGATGGAGGTAACAAATCCAAACTCTCACTCCATGATGTAGATAAGTCACTTGGGCTTATTTTATTGCAAATAAGCCTTGGGTTGTGTTATATATGTGTTGGGCCTTTGATCTCATGAGTTTTCTTTGAAATGGGCCACTTTAATGGGCCTAAAATATGGGTAGAAGGTAGAAAAACGGGATTTAATTCATTAGTTTAGTTAGTTGCTATTTAATTCAATAAAGGCCCTGTAGGCCATTGGTCGGTTGTAAAGTCCTATATGGACTATTAGTTAGTTAGTCCTACTGCATGTTGGAGTCATAAAGTCAAGTCCTAGTCCTATTTTGAATTCCTAGTTGTAGTAGGAGTGTCTAGTCCTATTGGGAAACTAGCTCCTAGTTGTAGTAGGAGTGTCTAGTCCTATTGGGAAACTAGTTCCTAGTAGTAGTTTGATTGCTATTCTGCCCTCTATAAATAGAGGAGCCTATGTACTTATAATTTCAGATTGGAATGAATGAATTATTGAGTGATTACTCTTTAACTAAAAGCTATTATTGAGAGGTGAGATGCCTAAACCTTTGAGGGGTGTGATACTCAAAACCTGAGGGGTGAGATACCCATTCCTTTATTCTCTTTCACCCTTCTCAACCCTACATCGATTTTTCTTTTCTGTTTATTGTTATTAGAAGTTCAGACCTGTTAAAGCATACAAAATCAGAATCAGCCAGCCAAAGAGTTCTTGTTCTGGAAGCCAATCGACCTTCATTGCTACCCAAGTTTGAGATCTGATCTGTAGATCCTTCGGAGGACGGGTTCTACACTCTAAGAAGATCGACCGATCCGCTCTTGAAGGTTATCTGAAGAAGACAAGTTGCTGTTCTTGCAGAATTCTTCACATTCTCTCTCCTAGGTCTGAAAATCAAGAAAGCGTATGACTCCATAACCAGCTGTCAGAAGCCCTTTATATTTGGGGGTTTTTGTACTCTCCCTAGGGACTAGCTACACCCAAAAGTGCAACTCAATCGGACTCCCACAGACCTAGCCGCACCTTTCTCTCTTCAGTTCTATACAACGTCTTTCTCTCTCCTATCGGGTTGGGTTTTGGGCTGATTTTGCTCCTATATGGGTATTGTATAATGCAGGAGTAGATTACAAGAAACTACCCCAGCAGTTTATAACCCAAAACAATACAAATAGGAGTAGGAAACAAAGAAATAAGACCATCAAATAAACCCCCAAGGATACAACACCAATGCAGGAGCAAAATTAGCCCAAAACCCAACCTGATAGGAGAGAGAAAGACTTGCTATACAGCTAAAGAGAGAGGTGCGGTCAGGTATGTAGGAGTCCGATTGAGCTGCACTCTTGGACGTAGATAGTCCCTAGGGAGGGTACAAAAACCCCCAAAGTTGAGAGGATTCTGACGGCTGGTTGTGAAGTTATAAGCTTTTTTGATTTGCTGACCTAGGAGAAATAATCGCAGGCTTCAGGAGAGAGAATCAATTCTGGTTTGTAACTTGGATAGATCTGAACTTCTGAATGCTCACAATAGTCGTATACTTCAACAACAGTAACTTTAGGATAAAATAGAAAGCTTTTAAACAAGAAGAAACAAAGGGAAAAGTGGGGGAGGAGGGCCGTCTCGGCCCGGGCTTCTCACCCATAGCTATCCCGACTGTTCTAAGCAATTGACTGCAATTATTCTTTATTCAAATATGAAATTATGAGTACATATGCTCCTCTATTTGTAGAGGACAGAATAGCAATCAAACTACTACTAGGAGCTAGTTTCCCAATAGGACTAGACACTTCTACTTCAACTAGGAGCTAGTTTCCCAATAGGACTAGACACTCCTACTACAACTAGGAATTCAAAATTGGACTAGGAATAATAAACCTATGTGGAAAACAAATAGAGTCCTAAGACAATATGGACTCGACATACCACTTACTCAACTCGATTGGCCCAATGACTCACTAATTAATTAAAAACAACTACTAATTATTCCCCTAGCCGATGGGCCCAATTGGCCCTTATTTGTACTTAGCCACTCAAGTGGACCAAGTAGGGGTTTGGCTGGCTTCTTGGCTGGACCCTAGCCACTCAGGTGGACTAAGGCTGGACTCTTCTTCCTCACATATTTCCTTCCATAATGTGCATCTACATCAGCTCCCCCTTAGAATCATTCAACTCCGATGAATGGGTAAGGGACATGTAGTGCTCATAGAGGTCCATATCAAGGCGTTGAAAGTCATCGGCATCGATCCAAGTACAATCCTCTCGTGGTCGACCTTTCCATTTGATGAGGAAGGAGTAGTACCCTTTGCCCCCACGAACTGTGGTGAACTTGCTGTCGAGAACATCTTTGATGACATCATCTTTAGGGTTTGCAAATTGAGGAAGTTTGAGGGTGTGTTCAGTGTCACCATCATTAGAATGGTGTCCCAAATATATCGTCAGATCAGTTACATTGAAGACATTGTTGATCTTCAGAGTAGGGGGTAGCTCTAGCATGTAAGCATTAGTGCCAATGTGCTTCAAGACCTTATAGGGACCCATATTCCGAGGATGGAGCTTGTGCACTGTACCAGGAGGAAATCTCTCAGGTGGAATTCGAACCATTACCATATCACCAGGTTGAAATTCCACGTAGTGACGATGTCGAGTGGTAGTTGCTTGGTATCCGTCATTGCTAACAGCGATGCGACGACGAACATCAGTATGTACCTACATGATTTGTCTAAGGAACTTATTGGCTTCCACACTAATACGGGCCTGAGGTGGCAAAGGTACCAAGTCAACCGGTCATTGAGGCTGCAGTCCAAGGACAATCTCAAATGGTGTACGACCTGTGGTTCGGTTGACGAAACTATTATAGGAGAATTCAGCAATGTCCAGTATAGATGGTCATGTCTTTTTATAGTCTCGGACTAGGCATCAAAGTAAGTTGCCAAGACTTCTATTCACCACTTCGGTCTGTCCGTCTGTCTGAGGATGGAATGGAGTGAAGAACTTGAGTTTAGTATTTGTTTTCAGCCATAGGGTCTTCCAGAAGTAGCTCATGAACTTGACATCCCTATCTGAAACAATTGTTTGTGGTAGACCATGTATGCACACTATCTCTTTGAAAAAGAGTTTGGCCAAGTGACTTGCATCAAGAGTCTTCTTGCATGGGATAAAGTGTGCCATATTGGAGAAACGATCTACTACCACAAATATGGAATCATACCTTTCCCTTGTAGGTGTTAAGCCTAGGACAAAGTCCATGCTTATGTCTTGCCAAGGCGTGTGTAGAACGGGTAGCGGTGTGTATAATCCTGTATTCTTCTTTTTTCCTTTGGTAAGTTGACAAGTGCGGCATCTCTGTATCACATGTTGCACATCCTTTAAGAGTTGAGGCCAAAAGTATAAGTCTTTCATCATAGAGTATGTTTTGTCCTTGCCAAAGTGTCCACCCATTCATCCTTCATGTAGCTCTCGATTCAAGTGATGTCTCGAAGAGATGTTTGAGATGCAGAGGCGAGTGCCTTTGAAAAGATACCCATCATGTATAGCAAATTTGTCATCCCGTCCTCCTTGTAGGTTGTTGAATACTTCTGAAAAATCAGCATCACTAATGTACTCCTCTTTGATGTGTTCCATTCCTGCACTTTGTACTGTGAAGGTGTTCATCATCATCACCTTTTAACTAAGTGCATCAGCCACTTGATTCTCCTTCCCAGCTTTGTACTTGAGAGCAAATACGTATCCTTGCAAGTATGAGATCCATTTAGCATGCTGATCACTAATGGTCTTTTGTGAGTGCAAGTATTTGAGTGCTTCATGATCTGAATAGAGCACGAACTCTTTGCCAATTAAGTAATGCCTCCAATGCTTGAGGATTTGAACAACGGCATAGAGTTCTAAATCATAGGTAGAATACCTTCTTTTTGCATCATTCAACGTTTCACTATAGAAGGCAATCGGATGGCCCTCTTGCATAAGCACTCCTCCTATCCCAACATGGGATGCATCAGTAGCCACTTTAAACATAAGATCAAAATTGGGTAGTCTAAGAACTGGTGCTTCTGTCATTTTTTGTTTGATCAAGTTGAAAGCTTTAGTGGCTACCGGAGTCCATTGAAATGAGATTTTTCCCCTTTTGTGCATTCTGTAATTGGGGCTACAACGGCGTTGAAATTCTAGATGAATCGTCGGTAAAATGAAGCAAGACCGTGAAAGTTATGAACCTCGGTCATGGTCTTTGGAATAGGCGAATCAATGACACTTTTTACCTTCTCCGGATCAACTTCTATACCTTGTGAAGACACAATAAAACCAAGGAAGATGACCTTGGGCAGCGTAAAGGAACATTTCTTCAAGTTGATGTACAACTTTTCTGCCCGTAGTACTCTCATGACACGTCTCAGATGCTCTAAGTGTTCATTTTGTGCTTTGCTGTATATTAGTATGTCATCAAAGTACACTACGAGAAATTTGTCGTTGAAGGGTTGTAGTACATGTGTCATCACCCTCATGATAGTGCTAGGTGCATTGGTGAAGCCAAAAGGCATAACCTTCCACTCATACAGGCCTTTTTTTGTTTTGAAGGCTGTTTTCCATTTATCCCCTAGACGGATTCGAATTTGATGGTAGCCACTCCATAGATCAATCTTTGAAAAGCTGGAGGCTCCTGTCAACATGTCAAGCATATCATTCAAATGAGGAATAGGAAATCTGTACTTTATCGTGATTTTGTTAATGGCCCGGCTGTCAATGCACATACGCCATGATCCGTCTTTCTTTGGTGTCAATAGGGTTGGTACTGCACATGGATTCATGCTCTCAACCAAGAACCATTTCTTTAATAAATCATCCACCTGTCTCTTGTGCTAGGCATGCTCTGTAGGACTGAGACGGTAAGTGGGCAGATTAGGGAGTATTGACCCTGGCACAAGGTCAATGGCATGCTAAATATCCCTCATCGGTGGTAGTTTATTAGGCAATTCCTCTGGCACCAAATCTGAAAAATTAGCAAGTAATTGTTTGATTTGTGGTGGATGTTTTACCTCTATCACTGGTTCAACAGCCTTGGTAACAAGAACTATGATTAGGCCGATTTCTTCACTAATGGTCAGGAATTCTCTCTGAGGCAGCACGCATAGCTTGTTGTTCACAGTGTTCTTCTTGCTGAAATTTTTTTTGCATGGTTGCTTCTCTTGCTCAGTGGTTGTTTTGGAAGAGGTCTTAGCAACATTCTTTAAGACATGTTGTCTCCTTAGTTGGGCTGCCTTTAACTTGTCTTTTACCTGAGGTATGTTGAGTGGGTTTAGAATGAATGGTTTGCGTTTGTGATCGAAGATGCATTGGTTCTTAGTACCTCCCACTAGTACATTGTTGTCTTATAACCAAGGCATTCCAAGTAGTACATCAGTGAGGACCATGGGGATGACATCACACCATACACTTTCTTTATAATTTGAGACCTTCAATGGGACTGAACACTGTTGAGTTACAACCATGGTGTTGTTGTCTAGAAGAGATACATTGTATGACTGTGGATGGGATTCAGTCTTAAGCTTTCCATCAATGACAAAGGCCTGAGATACCACATTCACACAACTTCCACTGTCCACAATCACTTGAGCTTTGTGAGGTCCACTAGACATTAAGGTGTAGAAGATATTGTGCCTCATCCAGTCTTCACCCTTAGTTTCAGACACTAGGATTCTTGCAACCACATTGGCATAAGCATGAGGATCATCATTCTCTGGTGCAAGCTCATCTTCCAGTTCATCCTCTCCTTCAATTGCAACATTAGCAGTCCAATCATCATCCTGAGGTTTGTGGATTTGTAAATCCGGATTGGATTCGATGGCACTGGTGACAAAGTTGGATCGTCCCCGTTTAGGGCGGAATTTTGCCGTATGTCTAGTCTTTCTACAACTGTAGTATGTCACAGATCCACTCTCCCTTCCCATTGGAGCCTTCCCCTTATCCTGCGTATCTTGTGGAGCTCGGGTAGGAAATCCAGTGGGTTTGGTTGGTACATATGATTTTTTGTTGTCAGTTGGCTGGATGTACCTTCTGGAGGTTGTTTTGATCAGATCCTCTGCTTCTAGTGATTTGTCAAAACAAGTACTTAAGAAGGGTATCTCGATCACACCAAGCTTCTCACGAATATCATACCTTAACCCCAGTTTGAAACGAGATATGAACAGTTCTTCATCTTCTTTATGGGTACCTGTTCGTGAAAGCAGTTCATTAAAACGATCAATATAATCTCCTATAGTCATAGTACCTTGCCTGAGAGTATTCAACATGTCGTAGAGCCGACGTCGGTAGGTGGGTGGTAAGAATCTATCGTTAAGGTTAAATTTCAAGTCTTCCCAATTGTGAGGCATCTGACGACTGCGAATCAGCCTATTCTCTTCATTCCTCCACCAGTCCTTAGCTCCACCAGTTAACTTAGTGATAACTAATTGGACTTTCCTTTCTTTAGGCATACGGTACCACCGGAAGTAGTCATCAAAGGAAGTTATCCAGTCCTGGTAGTAGAGGGGATCGTGCCTCCCATTATACTCTTTCAATTCTACATTGACATTGTACGTATCGTTAGGTTGATAAAGTTGATTGTCATACTCATCATCCTCATCATTTTGAGCTGGGACATTCCTTCTAGGTTGCATAGTGACTCTTCTGGGAACATTACCAATGCAATTAACAACAGGTTGAACATTAGTTTGGGCAACAGTTGGTTAGGTGTTATAGTGGGCAGCAATACTCTCTTTTAGGTCAGCCAACTGTTGGTCATGTCCATCCAACCTCGTAGACAAGGCTTGGATTGCTTTCATCACATCTTGAAGGGTGGGTTGGGGTTCTTCTGTCTGAGCCATAGCTCTGATACCACTTAATGCAGGAGTAGATTACAAGAAACTACTCCAGTGGTTTATAACTCCAAACAATACAAATAGGAGCAGGAAACAAAGAAATAAAACCATCAAATAAACCCCCAAGGATACAATACCAATGTAGGAGCAAAATCAGCCCAAAACCCAACCCCGATAGGAGAGAGAAAGACCTGCTATAGAGCTGGAGAGAGAGAGGTGCGGCCAGGTCTATAGGAGTTCGATTGAGCTGCACTTTTGGGCGTAGATAGTCCCTAGGGAGGGTACAAAAACCCTCAAAGTTGAGAGGATTCTGACGGCTGGTTGTGAAGTTACAAGCTATCTTGATTTTCTGACCTAGGAGAAATAATCGCAGGCTTAAGGAGAGAATCAATTCTGGTTTGTAACTGGGACAGATCTGAACTTCTGAATACTCACAACAACCGTATACTTCAACAGTAGTAACTTTAGGATAAAATAGAAAGCTTTAGACAAGAAGAAACAAAGGGAAAAGTGGGGGAGGAGCGGCTGTCTCGGCCCGGGCTTCTCATCCACAGCTATCCCAGCTGTTCTAACCAATTGATTGCAATTATTATTTATTCAAATATGAAATTATGAGTACATAGGCTCTATTTATAGAGGGCAGAATAGCAATCAAACTACTACTAGGAGTTAGTTTCCCAATAGGACTAGACATTTCTACTTCAACTAGGAGCTAGTTTCCCAATATGATTAGACACTCCTACTACAACTAGGAATTCAAAATTGGACTAGGAATAATAAACCTATGTGGAAAACAAATAGAGTCCTAAGACAATATGGACTCGACATACCACTTACTCAACTCGATGGGCCCAATGGCTCACTAATTAATTAAAAACAACTACTAATTATTCCCCTAGCCGATGGGCCCAATTGACCCTTATTTGTACTTAGCCACTCAGGTGGACCAAGTAGGGGTTCGGCTGGCTTCTTGGCTAGACCCTAGCCACTCAGGTGGACTAAGGCTGGGCTCATCTTCCTCTCATATTTCCTTCCATTATGTGCATCTACATCATTGTATCCTTGGGGGTTTATTGGATGGTATTATTTTTTTGTTTCTTGCTCCTATTTGTATTGTTTGGGGTTATAAACTACGGAATTAGTTACTTGTAATCTACTCCTGCATTAAGTGGTATCAGAGCTACGGTTGAAGAAAGCTCCAAACAATCTATCAGTGCTTAACCGAAGAGGGTTCCATCAGTTCGTTACTTCGCTAGACAAAGGGATACATTTTACATCATTGATTGGTTAGATTTTCTGGAGGAATATTTTGACTACTATAACTTGACAGAGACACGAAAGCTTCAAGTTGTTTGCTTTCGATTGATTGGCCATGCTAGAAATTGGTGAAGAGTCCATGAAAAATGACTCCGAACGAGGACATGAGCCTAGGACGTGGGAACAGATGAAGTATGAGTTAGTGACACAATACCTCCTTGTATATTTCCAAAGAAGGCTCTTCCCTCCACAGGATTCCCATCAGAATACATCTACTGCTGCCTAATCTAGTGATCAACCACATTATTTTCATGGGGAATTCCTTGAATGGATGCGTGAATTGGACATGTACTTTGACAACTACAACTTAACGGAGACACAAAAATGCCAATATGCATGTTCCCAGATGAGTGATTGTGTTCGAATGCAATGGAGAGTCCGTGAAAGGCAACTTCAAGCTCAAGAATATAAACCTAGAACGTGGGACAAGATGCAGTATGAGTTGGCAGGCATGTACCTATCTGAGCATGAACGAAACATGTACTTCTTTCCACCAGATGTCCAAAAGCCACCCACACTTGACAATAGCATGAAGGAATCATCAGCCTTTATCGCGAAGGAGCAACAAGAGAAGACACCTCTGACCAATGAACTAGAGTCAAAAGTTGAGGTTAGTGTTAAAAATTTTCCAGCCATTTCTATTGTTGAGGAAGAACTAGTCATTGATGTTCCCATCAACGAGACTCATGTGGGAGAAGTCGAAAGCAATAAGGTTGCCACAATGGACAATGAGGTTGAGACTAGGGAACTTGACACTACAACAACTGTGATGATTGTGAACAGCCAAGAGGAAGATCCTAAGGAGTTCAAGAATGAAGTTATGTTTGAACCAACCACTAGGTAGATGAACCAAAAGAGTTTTATGTTAGTATGTTACATTGAAGTTAGAATAGATCAAAGGTGCATATGTAGATGACCCTATGGATACGTCCGAAGATGTTGAAGTTGAGCATGTGGAGTTTGTCATCCCAATAAAGTATCTTGAAGATCGAGCTCCTCACATTTTAGACTACATCTTTATTATCAAAGAGCTACCTGAATTTTTCTTCGACTTGAAGAGGGACGTACACCATGATATAATCAACCTCACACTCTACAAAATTCGAGCACAAATTTTTTCTAAGAGAGGGTGAGTTGATGTAGAAAAGTCACTTGGGCTTATTTTATTGCAAATAAACCTTGGGTTGTGTTATATATGTGTTGGGCCTTTGATCCCATGGGTTTTCTTTGAAATGAACCACTTTAATGGGCCTAAAATATGGGTAGAAGGTAGAAAAATGGGATTTGATTCATTAGTTTAGTTAGTTGCTATTTAATTCAATAAAGGCCCTTTAGGCCATTGGTTGGTTGTAAAGTCCTATATGGACTATTAGTTAGTTAGTCCTACTGCATGTTGGAGTCATAAAGTCAAGTCCTAGTCCTATTTTGAATTCCTAGTTGTAGTAGGAGTGTCTAGTCCTATTGGGAAACTAGCTCCTAGTTGTAGTAGGAGTATCTAATCCTATTGGGAAACTAGCTCCTAGTAGTAGTTTGATTGCTATTCTGCCCTCTATAAATAGAGGAGCCTATGTACTTATAATTTCAGATTGGAATGAATGAATTATTGAGTGATTACTCTTTAGCTAAAAGCTGTTATTGAGAGGTGAGATGCCTAAACCTTGAGGGGTGTGATACCCAAAACCTGAGGGGTGAGATAAACATTCTTTTATTCTCTTTCACCCTTCTCAACCCTCCATCGATTCTTCTTTTTCTATTTTTATTTTCTGTTTATTGTTATTAGAAGTTCAGACTTGTTAAAGCATGCAAAAACAGAATCAGCCAGCCAAAGAGTTCTTTTTCTTGAAGCCAATCGACCCTCATTGCTACCCAAGTTTGAGATCTGATTTGCAGATCCTTTAGAGGACGGGTTCTATACTCTAAGAAGATCAATCGATCCTCTTTTGAAGGTTATTTGAAGCAGACAAGTTGCTGTTCCTACAGAATTCTTCACATTCTCTCTCTTAGGTCTGAAAATCAAGAAAGCACATAACTCCATAACCAGCCGTCAGAAGCCCTTCATATTTGGGGGTTTTTGTACTCTCCTTAGGGACTATCTACACCAAGAAGTGCAGCTCAATCGGACTCCCACAGACCTGGCCGCACCTTTCTCTCTCCAGCTCTATAGAAGGTCTTTCTTTCTCCTACGGGTTGGGTTTTGGGCTGGTTTTGCTCCTATATGGGTATTGTATCCTGGGGGGGTTTATTTGATGGTATTATTTCTTTGTTTCTTGCTCCTATTTGTATTGTTTGGGGTTATAAACTGCAGAATTAGTTATTTGTAATCTACTCCTGCATTACTCCACCGTTGCTACACCTTTTCTCTCCCCCTCTTTCTCTCTCCCAGCCCCTGCAACTGTGCTGTGCTGCTGTTGCTCGACTGCTCGAGTATCAGACCTCTTATTTTGCTTTTCAATGGCTCTCTCTCTCTCTCTCTCTCTCTCTCACCACGATCACTAGGGAAAGGAATATCAAAACTCGGAATTCCATCATATATTAACACAAAAAACCACGTTCCCGTTCTTCCTTCTCTCCCTCGAAGGGGAAGAAGCCCTTTTTTTGACCACTCACTATATGTTGTCTCCCTCTCCATTGCTATTGGCATATCTCCTCCGTAGATCCTCTTTTTCTTCTTCTCTTCGGTTCCATTTTCGAATTCGAATCTGCTGTAGAAGATTGTTTTCCACTTGATCTCAGGGATGTCAGTGGCTTAATCGAGTATTGTGTCGGATCGAACCTCAATGGCTGAAAACGAATAAGACAAACTCATCGCCGTGGCTTGCCAAATCGCCAAGTCTGTAGCGTAGACTGACACCATGGCCGATGACATTCCATGTTCTCCACCTTCGACGGTCGTTGGTCAAGGTCGCAGCTCGCTGCTCGCAGGTCTCTCTGGTCGCTGCTCAGTAAATTTGGAGGGGAGAAGGTTGGGGTGAACAATGGATTAGGGGTGGGAGCGGGAGAGGAAGAAGGAGACGCGAAGGTCGCCCGTCGCTGGCGATAGAGAGGCTTCAAATTCTAATCTTCCTCTACTCTTACAAAGAGAATACGCCAGAATCAACGGGAATGATAGAAACGAAGAATCACCAATGACAAAATCTATAAATTTGATGTAAGTTGAAAGATGGGGGGTGAAGGGGTCAGACGGAATTCGTTGCACTGGCAGACGAAGGAAGGCAGGGAATTATCCATCTGAAACTTTTCCCAAAATTCAAAATAGACAAACAGAAAAGAAAGGAAAAAAAAAAAAAAGAGGAGTTATGGTTGTCTCGTGTTTATGATTGGCCTGCTGTTACATAAATATTTCATGGGGAAAATCTTTCTGCTCACCAAGCTTCTTGATCATATTATATTTGAAGGAAAACATGAGTTGATATTGAATTGGGTTCAAGCAGTCCAAAGATTTTCAGATAATTCCATTCAAAGGGTCAAAAATCCTTTTCAAAAGATGGATTTTGAGAGATTGTAGAGCGTTAGAGCCAGAGCCAGAGCTGGAGCCGGAGGGGGGCGAGGTTGAGGGAGACGCAGGAAGACGTAGGTGGAAGGAAAGAGGAGTGAGGGGTAGAGGGAACCAGAACCGGAGTCAGAGCTGGAGCCGGAGGTAGACAGGGTAAGGGAGGATAGCGCTAGAGACAAAGACGGAGAGGAAGAAGAAGGGGAAGGAAAGGTGTTGCAAGAGCAGCATAGATAGATACAATACACACTATCTTTAATCAATGGCATAGATCTGATCTATCTAATCTAATGGCCAATAGATGCTAGCATGCCTTATTCCTAGGTAATGCTCTAGCATACCTGTCCCTATATATATACGTATGTATGTACGTACATATGTATGTATGTACGTACATACATATGTATTTATGTACGCATATGTATGTATGTATGTACGTACATACATATATATATATATATTTTGTATTTTATTATCTCAAATTCAGATAAATTAGATAAAGTTGGCTGAATTTCCTAAGTGGACCTGACCCAGTTTTCAATTTGGTCAAATTATTTTTGTTGAAGTCTGTTTGGATGAGATATTCTTATCCGGACCAGGTTTTAACAGGTTTGTCCAGAACTGGTTGGAAACTGCCACTCAAAATTTTGTGACCCCTACCTTAGTTTTTCTTTTTTAGCTGCACCTCTTTGATTGTGTTCTTTTTTTCTTTTGAATCACCTCCTTTGTTGGGTTTTTCCATTCTGTCCTAAGGTTCTTACTTATTGATACTTATTTAGTTATTCCTTACTATCTTTCAGAGGAAAAAAGAAAACCAGTTTTGTCTCTAGTGGAAGATGTGGAAACAAAAAGGGTATCGTTAAATGGGTTTGTGAACCATATCTTAGTAACCTATTTGCCTTGTGTCAAATATGATGTGCGGCCATGTGATAGAGAGGACTCTATACCTACCTTTTAGGACTCTGGTAAAGTTTCTACTCAAAACGAGAAATGGATATGTCTTGAACTTGAGTTGAAACTGAAAAACTATTAGGAATACTACTAGGTTCCATTACAGTTGGATGGTATTCTTGTAACTTTATGAAACTTTAAACTCATTGT
This sequence comes from Macadamia integrifolia, assembly GCF_013358625.1. Taxonomy (NCBI): domain Eukaryota; kingdom Viridiplantae; phylum Streptophyta; class Magnoliopsida; order Proteales; family Proteaceae; genus Macadamia; species Macadamia integrifolia. The sequence continues at coordinate 33,824,193 of NC_056557.1, forward strand.
TAACCATTTCTTGACTTGTGAGATGTTTGCAACATCCTCTATCAAATGGACGCACCCTTTTGAGGCTTAACAGAATATTTGTGTAACAAAACTAATAACCAGTCCACACAGTACTTGAAAGAGAGAAGAGGAGAAGAGAAGATGGAGAGAGATCAATGGAAGAAGATGAGAAATCTAAACCCACGATAGGTTCAGTGTGTCTATCGTGGTTTGCCACTGATTTATTTATAATAGCAAAACAGTTAGACTCTTAGGCATCGTTAGATGACGTTTCTGCTGTTTCTGTGTCTGAAACAGAAGAAACGATTTTTCACGTTTCTGGGTACTAAAACGGAATTTTTGCTGTTTGATAAACTTGTTCTCGGATTGTCCGCACTGAGATCTACAACACAGACAATGGCGTTAAGGACTACCTTCAAGGATTTTTTGGTTTTTGATAAACGAGTTGCCTTTTGATCAATTTTTTATCAGGCCTTTCCCCAATATTTTGGCTTCAACTTGTTTCTAAAAACAGCGAAACAAGTATAACAGGTTTCGCCATTCACGTTTCTTGTATCATATATTGCCATAAATTCCTATTTACGTTTGTAAAACCAGGTGGAATGAAATGGATTTATCAAACGCTTTTAAGGCCGTTTTTTTGTTTCTCGGCACAGAAAGACGCAGAAACACGTTTGTAGGAACGTTATCAAACGATGCCTTAGTAGGACTCCTACCAAGAGTACACCTTGTACAAGACTAAGACCAATTATATCGTAACAAGGAAACTAAAGAATAACAACTACATCATGATAGGGACACTTCCCCTATTGTGATCAATCAATAACAGAATACCATAGGGGATCTGACAAGAATACCCTTGCAGCATGTACACAACTTAACACCCCCCTCAAGCTAAAGCATATAGACTACTCATTTCCAACTTGGAATAATCTTTCTGGAAAGTAGGACCAAACAAAGGCTTGGTAAACACATCACCAAGCCTGGTCTACTGAGGAAGCAAATGGAGTAACAACCAACTTTCGCATAATGGCATTCCGTAAAAAATGACAATCGACTTTAATGGTGTCTAGTACTTTCATTAAACCCTGGGTTCCTGACAATGTAGATATCGACTTGGTTATCATAAAACATCTTCATAAGTTTAGTAATCAAAAAACCCAACTCTTGTAGTAGTGATTTCAACCACTTCAATTCGACGGCAATATGACGTATGAGCCATAGCCCTATACTTAGCCTCAACACTGAATCTAGTCACAATCATTTGCTTATTGCAATCGTTCTCCTCCATGTGACAAGGTTGCCACCCATAAATGCGCACTAGCTTGTGGTATATCTCCTATCGCTATCAGAACCAGCCTAGTTTACGTAAAAATATCTAACTAGATCGATAAGTCCCTTTCCTTGCCCTTCAGATGTCTTAAGATACGATATGCTGCCTCTTGGTGAGTCTTCTTAGGTGATTGCATAAATTGGCCGATAACACCAACAACAAAGGATATATCAGCTCTAGTAACAATCAGATAAATGTGTTTCCCAACTAATCTCCTGTACTGGTGCTTGTCCTCAAATTCCTCACCATCACTTGCTTCAAACTTCTTGTGTGGATCTGTAGGACGATCAATTGGTTTAGAAGTAAGCATGACAGTCTTATACTCCATTGTACTTCAATACTAAGAAAATACTTGAGAGCGCTCAAGTCTTTCATTTGAAAATGCTGATGGAGACAAGATTTGACGTGTATAATCCTAGATGGATCATCCCTAGATGTGATAATGTCATCGTTATACATAACCAAAACTACCACTTTAGAGTCCCATTGCCGAACAAAAACAGAGTGATCTGAATAACATTGTGTGAATCTGCACCAACTAACAATTGAAATGAACTTATCGAACTAGGCTCTAGGTGATGCAAATAAGTCACTTAATGAGCTTATTTTATTGCAAATAAGCCTTGGGTTGGGTTGGGTTATGTATGTGTTGGGCCTTTGATCCCATGAGTTTTCTTTGTAATGGGCCACTTAATGGGCCTAAAAATTGGTAGAAAGTAGAAAAACAAGATTTAATTCATTAGTTTAGTTAGAGTCCTGTTTTGAGTCTATTTCCATTGTTATTTCAATTTTCGAGTCAGTTTAGGTTTTCCAATAAGTTAAGGATTGGGTTAGGTCTTTCCTTCTTAGTGTTTGAGTCAGTTTCGAGTCTTCTATATAAGTTTGTAAGGGGCTACATCATTGAGCACGAATTTATTAATGGAAAAATAAAAGATGGCTTATGCTGTTGTGCTGTGGGATGCAGTTGGGTGAGATGCCTAAACCTGAGGGGTGAGATGCCCATTCACTAGTTCTTCTTCCCCCTTCTCAACCCTCCATCGAATTCTTTTTCTTTTCTTATTTTTCTTTTATTTGTTTGCTATGAGGGAGTGTTTGAGAGCTAGAACCAAGTCTATTAGAGAACATATTCTCTATTCATCCAGAATTTCAGATCCTGCTTGAGATTAGGATCACTTGTGATTCTAGTTCTACACCAATACTCACTGGAGGATGTGATGAAATCCCTCCAACGGCTGTACACAAGGATGGACACTATGGTCTAAAAATTTGAAGAGTTGAAGGAGACTACTGTTACCCAATCTAATGCTCAGCCTACGAGCCTAGCAAGACCAAAGATGGAGCCACATGAATTTTGTGAGAAACTTTCTTCATATATCTTCCTTGAATGGATAAAAGAATTGTACGTCTACTTTGATTCCTTCAACCTGACAGAGGCACGACTTCAATACGTTTGTTCCCAGATGAGTGATTGTGTTCAAATACAATAGAGAATCCGTGAAAGGCAACTTCAAGCTCAAGATCGTGAGCCTAGAACTTGGGACGAGATGGAGTACAAGTTGGCAGGCCTGTACCTATCTAAGCATGAAAGAAGAATGTATTTCTCTCCATCAGATTTTCAAAAGCCACCCACATTTGACAAGAGCATAAAGGAATCATCAGCCTCTATTGCACAACGCATTACAAAAGATCAACAAGAGAAGACACCTCTGACTAATGAACCAGAGTCAAAATTTGAGGTTAATGTTGAAGAAATTCCAACAATTGTGATGCTAGTGAATAGCCAAGAGGAAGATCCTAAAGGGAATAGGATTGAAGTAATGGCTGACGACCTTGTTGAAGAGACTGTGAACAACAAGGACAAAGGAGTTGAAGAGCCTATGATCAAAGAAGAGCAAGTAAAGGACGTGCTAGAAGACGACCCCATGGATACATATGAAGACCTTGAAATTGAGCATGATGTAGATAAGTCACTTAATGGGCTTATTTTATTGTAAATGAGCCTTGGGTTGGGTTATATATGTGCTGGCCCTTTGATCCCATGGGTTTTCTTTGTAATAGACCTAAAATATGGTAGAAAGTAGGAAAATGGGATTTAATTCATTAGCTTAGTTAGAGTCCTGTTTGAGTCTATTTCCTTTGTTATTTCAGTTTTTAGTCAATTTAGGTTTTCCTATTAGTGAATGACTAGTTAGTTGCCTACTCCATGTTGGAGTTGTAGTCTAGTCCTACTTGAAGTCTAAGTCCCGGTTAGGTTATGACTGCTAGTCTACCCTCTTTATATAGAGGAGTTAATGTACTTTAATTGGACAGATTTGAAGAATGATGAATTGAGTTAATGTTTGAGAGCCTTAGGGCTGTGTGTGATTCTCCCCCCCTTATGCGATTTCTTCCTCCTTAGTTGGATTTGTGCAATGTCTAATTGTGTGATCCCCTCCTCTCCCCTACAACTCTGAGACCCATCTCAGGGACTTCTTCCCTCCCTATCTCTAAGGCCCCTCTATTGGAGCATGTAGAGTTCGTCATTCCATTAAAGTATCTTAAAGATCGAGCTCCTCACATTCTAGACTACATCCTTATTATCAAATAGCTATCTGAATTTTTCTACGGCTTGAAGACGGATGTGCACCATGCTATAATTACCCTCACACTCAAAGTTCGAGGACGAATTTTTCCTAAGAGAGGGCGAATTGATACAGATAAGTCACTTAATGGGCTTATTTTATTGCAAATAAGCCTTGGGTTGCGTTATGTATGTGTTGGGCCTTTGTTTCCATGGGTTTTCTTTGTAATGGACCACTTTAATGGGTCTAAAATATGGGTAGAAAGTAGAAAAACGGGATTTAATTCCTTAGTTTAGTTAGGGTCCTGCTTTGAGTCTATTTCCTTTGTTATTTTAGTTTTCTAGTCAGTTTAGGTTTACCAATTAGTTAAAAATTGGGTTAGGCCTTTTCTTTATAGTGTTTGAGTCAGTTTTGAGTCTTTTATATAAGTTTGTAAGGGACTACAGCATTGAACACAAATTTATTAATGAAAAAAAAAAAATGGCTTATGCTTTTGTGCTGTGGGATGCAGTTGGGTGAGATGCCTAAACTTGAGGGGTCAGATGCCCATTTACTAGCTCTTCTTCCCCCTTCTCAACCCTCCATCGAATTCTTTTTCTTTTCTTATTTTTCTTTTATTTGTTTGTTGCGAGAGAGTGTTTGAGAGCTAGAACCAAGCCTATTGGAGGACATCTTCTCTATTCAGCTAGAATTTCAGATCTTGCCTGGGATTAAGATCACTTGTGATTCTAGTTGTACATTACTAGGTGATTGTTTTAAACCATAAATTACCTTGTGTAGCTTATAGACTCGGTGAGAATTCTCCCCTTGAGCAACATACTCTGGAGGTTTCTCCATATACATCTCATGTAGGTCTTATGTGCATGAAGTCGCCCAATAAATGATATGTTGATTTGAATTTGAGGTGGAAATAAAGAATCAGAGTCTTTGTATTTGGACTCGGAGTTTAATGGAGGGCAATGCTATTACTCTCTGACATTGGGAAGTACTTTGATAAATTTGATCGTCTTTAAAACTGTTGACTTTCATAAGGTCTTTTTCTTAAAAATTAATTACTAGAATATTCCTCTTACCTGATCAAAGGAAAGGATTATTCTAACTTCTGGCTTGCCGTTGTTCGTTGAAACACAGGAGGTAGCCGTGAAAAAGTTTCTGGATCAGGATTTCTCAGGTGATGCTTTGCAGGAGTTCAGAAGTGAGGTAAGTGGCAAATCTGTTTCTAAGGATGCCTTCTAGTGAACAAGATTTATGAAAGATTATGCTTGTTTTTTATCGACACCTAATAAGGATTTCCGTTTGTATTTAAATATCAGGTGCGAATTATGCGCAGGTTGCGTCATCCAAATGTTGTTCTCTTCATGGGTGCTGTCACCCGCCCTCCCAACCTCTCTATTGTCACTGAGTTTCTTCCAAGGTAGAGTAGGTCACCTTCATTTATACCTGTCTGGCTTGCAGTTGCAATCATCGTCTTCTTACAGCTTATGGAAATCTGTATGGTATTCATTTACAACATTATTAAGGCCATCTTGGGACTTTGTAGTTTTGTAGTTACAACTGTTATGGCTTAAAAGTGGCTGAATGTTTACTTCATGGGCTATCAAGTCTAGATTGCCTTGATGGCGCTAATATCTGCCATGTGGGATTAGCAGGTCCCCTTCCATTTGCCCTAAATGAGTGAGCCTCGAAGGCAAACTTGGCATTTGACAGGTGTGGTGAAAGACATTGGGCCGAAACTTGGTGCAGGACCTGCTTTGGCAAGGTCCCAGGAGGGTGCATCTATGAAGCTCCCCGTTCTATCTTCTCTTTACGAGGGTTCCATGTAATTATAACAACTGTGCTAGGAGTTATGCAGCCTCTTAACTAAGAGTGACAACTCAATCCCAGCTTACAGATTTGGGATGCATTTACCATCCAAAACCTATGTTTATTGTAGCAAATGATATGACTTTGAAATTTCTTTTCTCTAGCTAAAAGGATAAGGTCAACATGGAGACAAATTCCTGGGCCAAAGTTGCATTATTTTCCAAATTGGTGGAGAACTGTTCCATCCCCTGGAACCTATTCATTGTCATGCTAAATTTTATGCATGAGAGCTTTATATTAGCTTGCCAAACTGTTTTCTGCAATTGCTTGACTTATTACTTTTGATCTTCCAGGGGCAGCTTATACCGAATTCTTCATCGTCCTAATTGTCAAATCGATGAAAAGCGCAGAATAAAAATGGCCCTTGATGTGGTATGAATTGTCAGTTATTTAATTTAACCAGTGCCTTTGCATCTTTATCCATATTTTATTTTCTTACCAGATTCAAGGTATCTTTTTGTACATCAGGCCAAAGGTATGAATTGCTTGCACGCTAGCACACCAACCGTTGTTCATCGTGATCTGAAATCACCAAATTTATTGGTTGACAAGAATTGGAATGTCAAGGTATGAATGTTTGTAATGGTTAATTGAACATTTCTGTTTAGTTGTCAGAGTTATCTTTCTTGGGCCTTTAACTACCTGTGACAGTGGAATCTTCTTCTATTTGAAAGTGAACTAAGACCTTAATTTTAACTTAAACACTTAGACCAGCTAACTAATTGATGCTGGCGATGCATGCTTGCATGCCCACTGAAGGACAAGAAATGGTCTACTTTGGTGGCAACCACCTACAGAATCCCTCTCTGCACCCCCCTAGTCTGTCATTAGGCATTTTTGTAACTCAGAATTTCTCTCTTCTCTGTGCATTTATGCTAACTCTGAGTTCTGAAACATGAAGGTGTGTGATTTTGGACTGTCACGATTGAAGCATCATACATTTTTGTCTTCCAAGTCCACTGCTGGAACGGTGAGAATCACAAAACCACTTGCAGATATATGTTCCCATTTATGCTTGGAGGTTAAAAGTTCATCTAGGTGCATTTCTCTTTCTGATTAAATTCTCTGGAACAGCCGGAGTGGATGGCGCCTGAAGTCCTCCGCAATGAACCCTCCAATGAGAAGTAAGATGAACAATCTTAACTTTTCTAGATTTGCTGTAATGTTTTGTATTTATAGTCTTGTAGTGGTGCAGTGCTCATTGCTTTACTTGGCATGGCAATCTTTGTAGTTCTTCGCCAGTTCCCTGACTATATTATTAATTTGTTCAGTTCTATTAGAAGCAGGTGATAGATTAATTTATTCATTGTTATAATAAGCGGCCAGCTGTGGTTGCTCCTCTCTTTTTTATTTCTTTTAGGGGGGGGAAAATAACCAAAACAAAGAATTAATTGTTCTTGAATTTATGTGAAGAAGCACGTCAACGATGTGGAGAGAGAAACCAGAAATGATAAATAATTCTCTCTATGGTACCAAAATGTGAAGAAAGAAACCATTAGGTTTATTTGTAACTTATCAATTTTTCGTGTTATATAGCAAATTTACCACAGCATTGAATTATAAAGAACCCATTTATCAAGAGGTCCATTCTAGAATCAACATTTGTTGGAGGACCTTTGGGGTGATGCGGATGTAACTGCTTTTAATTGAAAATGGGAAACATATGCCAGGAATTATTATCAAAATGATATGAAAAATGTGCTGTAAAACAGCGAAATCTTCGATGAACAGATGCATGCGTGAATGAGGGAAGAATGGTAAAGAGATCAATATAGTGAGGCAAGCGGAAAAGAAGACGACTTGCTGGTGGTGGTTCCAAGTGACAGGTGGAGGTCGCTGGCCTTGTTTAGGGAAAACACTATTGATTGGATAGATGGAGCCTGAAATTGAGTAGATGATAAATGTGGGAAACATTTGGACAGGCACAATGGAAGGTATTGCTCCATGGGTTGATGGTTGCACTCTGCTCTCAATGGAGAACCAAGTAGTGAAACTTTTGGGCCTAGGCCTTGGTTGAGTCTCAATGGACTGACTGAAGAAGGAATATAAGTTGGAGACCAATGTGGTATGGATAGAATCACTCAGAGGAGGCAGGACATCTAGCATGAGATGCATTGGGCAGATCTGAGCCCTGGGTAGGGTTGTTTACTATCTCCAGAGAATTCATGGTAAAAAAGTCAAGATATCCAAATTCCATGGGTTTCAGGGCTTCAAAAGGAATCTATATGAAATGTATGGTTGCTTTTGCTAGGTAGAAAGAAGATTGTTTGAAAGTGAAAAATACTGAAGAAAATAAGGAACTTGCAGAAATAGAAGTTGAGCTATAGTAACAGGGTTGAAAATCCAGACACCCTGTGTATTGAACATGGAAGAAACTAACATGAAACATAGCAATTCCAGACGAAATTATGGGATCGGCTGAGAAAAATCAATCTTCTCACTATGAAATTCCAGGGGTAATTGGATTTGGTCAATCTGATACTAAAAAATTTGATTAAATAAGAGAACCAGCAGCCTGTAATTCTTATTCCAAGTGAATTGGAGGGCAGTTTATCCTTGATTGTGTCAACCGCAACAACAATTTGCACTTATTTGGCCATGGATGATAACATGAGTAATCCTGAGAAAACTAGGACCTGTTAAAAAAATCTCACTTCTATTATAACGGCTCCTGCAGACCCTGGTTTAAATTAAAATCTCACTGACAATTTGGGGGTTTTTTTTTTTGTTTTTTGGGGGGGGGGGGTGCCTCTTAAAGTAGTTCTAAGCAAACAGGAAAAAATGTAGAAACATGAGGATTTTTTTTTACACTCTCCCACTTATACTGGCTCTGTAAGACATGAAATGTAACAGTAACTTTATTCAACCCAACCCCCCCCCCTGCAGGCAGTGAGCCAACATGACTAAACTGCCTTTAATACTTGAAAGAAAATAAAAAAAATACTGGGATTTGTACAGGTGTGATGTCTATAGCTTTGGACTCCTGATATTTATAGACCAAACTTGACCATGACGTGTTAATTGGTTGCCTTGCCCTGCTTGACCTTTTCCATCTGTATGTGTGATTTGTCCAACCTTTTGTGTGTTCGGGAGTTTGTATGACCTAAATCTTTATCTGTATTGCTTTTGGACTTTGTACAGGTGTGATGTCTATAGCTTTGGAATCATTCTGTGGGAGCTTGCTACATTGAGAATGCCATGGAGTGGAATGAACCCAATGCAGGTGGTAGGTGCAGTGGGATTTCAGAATCGCAGACTTGACATTCCAAAGGAAGTTGATCCCTTGGTTGCAAGAATAATTTGGGAATGCTGGCAGACGTAAGTTGAGAGATGAATTTGTGCACATGAATATTATATCCGATGCCCAGGCTCAGAGATTAGTTGCTTCATCAAACTGAATTTTTTCTATTGAGTGGTGGGAAATTACAGGAATGAATTATACTTGAACCCTTGGTGGTCCTGACTATTAGACATGCCCTGCTCTTATTTTGCAATTCTTCCTTACTCTAGTTTTTGCTCATCAATATACATATACACCCCGTTCCTTAGTTTGCCAGTAGTTGAGAATAGTTATTTGACTTTCTAACACTTTTTACTCCTGAATGACTTCAGCCCATGTAATAGAACATTATCTGGAGAAATATGCCTATTTTCTAGGCAGGTTATTCTTAGGAGGACCTGCCTGATAATGTATTACAGAAGGGCATGAACCCCCAAAAGAGTTTCTGGAAGTCATCACTTGCCTACTTTTTATTGACATCAACTTTTTTTTCTTTTTTTTCCTTTTTTGGGGTTGGGGGAGGGGGTTGTTTGGAATTTAAAACCAGGGGGCGGGGGAGGGGGAGGGGGAGGGGGAGTGGGCGGGCTAGGGTTAGGGTTTAAAACACCTGTACTGGTGAAAACTGAGGGAGTCAGGTATGATTACCAAAAACAATAGGAGGGCTATTTGCCAGAAAACTGTGGATTGTTTTTCAAAGTTTAATTTGCTCACTTGACTTTTCAGACTTATTTTTTCCTGCTGAATAGTAGTTGGGAAGAAGTGGTGGGAAAGGATATGATTAGCTTTGGGTTAACCACTGACATTCCTTTTAGGGGTGGGAAACAGAATCTCTGTAGCTAACCCCATTTAGTTGAGTAAATAGAAAAATGGTTAGTTCAATTGATTTGAGTTTTTATGCTTTTCGAACCATGCTTTTTTGCAGTGATCCGAACTTGCGCCCTTCATTTGCACAGCTCACGACAGCTCTCAAGCCTTTGCAGAAGCTTGTCATCCCTTCACATCCAGATCAGCAAAGTCCTCTCCCACAGGAGATATCAGTGAACTCTACACCTTAGAAAGAGTCTCAGCTTCTCAACTGTGAATAAAAAGGAAACAAGCTGTTGCTTTTTGTAGGGTGAAGGTAAATATGAGAACCAGAAAGGTGGGCATTGGTCCTTGATAATAGAAGATGATTGTATGTTTTTCTGCCACATGTAAGGCCTCAGTGGCATTTCTGTACAGGGTGTTGATGGTATTATCTACACACACACACACACACACACACACACACAAATGCTTTATAGAGGGTCATTGGGTTCATAATCCTATATTGTAATATGGACACAAAATTCTGATCGAACTTCTAAAGAAATTGACAAAGCTTTTGCTAAACATTGTAGTTGTCCAGCTCAAGAGTTTTTTTTTTTTTGGGTGGTTTTGGGGGATGGGGTTGTAAAGTCTCTCATATGACTTTTGAGTGGGGTGTTTTTTTGGATATTTGTGGGTACGTCAAATTTGCCACAAAATACTGATGGATTGATCTAGTCTTGTTTCACATGGTGTAAGCGACTGGAAATCGAAGCTGCAAAGATGGTAGTGTGACCAATGCTGGAAGAGGCTGCTCTCCTTTGCTGAATAGTGAAGCAGTGATAATGCCCAAGACATGTTGTTTCATGGTTATTTAGTTGTCATTAATTGTCTGATTTGTTTCCTTAAGAAATGATTTGAAGCAGGGGATGTTTTGTTCTCAACCTTCTCAAGAAATGATAGTCGACAAGGTTTCTTAGTATAATTTCTGGCTTTTGCTTATTAGGTTTGATGGGGATTCTTTTCAGGTTGAGAAATGGTTTGAAGCAGGGAATTTTAGTTCTTAACCTTCTCAGAAATGATAGCGGAAGAGGTTCCTTATGATACTGGCTTTTGCTATTAGGTTTGATAGGGAATTTTTTTCAGATTGATTAATGATTAGAAGCGGGGAGTTTTCAGACCTTTTTTTTTTTTTTTTTGATGATGATGATGAGTGGAAGAGGTTCCTTCTTATAATTGCTATTTTGCTTTCAGGTTTGTTCGGGATTCTTTTCAGTTTGATAATTTTAATAGGGAAACGTTCTCTGAGCCACCAGGGTAGAATGGATCTAACCCCTCAAATCCTTTTCGTTTTTGGGAGACTTGTTACCTTCTAAAATTTCGGTGGATGTGAACACGAGAGAACAAAAAAACGGTTGACTATGCAATTCTGAAAAGGGTGTGGCTGATTAATAAGGTCCTACGTCTAATATGAGGTTCTGGATTGGCTTTTATCAGCGGCCATCCCACTACTGCAATGTTCAAATTGGATGTTTTTTTTTTTTTAATATTATTTTTTAATTGGAGATTTATCAATAGTTAACGGATGGAAGGTGGGCAACTCTAACTAGGCTTCTATCAGAAAAAAAAGGAAAAAGCCTAAGGTAGGGCCGCCTAAATAGAAATTTGCATTAGAGGTTGAGTTGGTATAAAAAAGAAAAAAATAGAGCAACCCAGTGTATGAGGTTTCCACAGGGTCTGAGAGGGATAAATGTACGTGGTCTTACCCTTGTTCCGTAGTAGAGACTGTTTCCAAGTTTTAAACCTGTGAGCAAATATTTACCACCATTAAAGCCCACTCCACTCCATTGCTCTGTATTTTCATGGCACTTAATGGGGGGATTCCCATTTTTGTTTGAGCAAATGGCATACTATTTTTTTTGGCTAACGGGTATCCATGCTTACGGCCTGAGTAGTCCCATGGGCCTATATTTACCCTACAATTTCATGAACCAGGTCATATTGGGGATGAATGAGAACCATTTAACTTTCACCGAAAGCAGTGAAGAACACTAAACATCCCTAGGTTAGTGACCCTGAGAAAGTAAGACTAGTCGAACTCAGAACCACACGTTTCTTGAGGCGAAGATCCTTTACTAACTCCGCTCCCCCCTTGGGGTTATCATATACTCGTCTTGCTCGCATTATAAAAACCTTGATATAATGGTGATTAATATTCCATTTACTAACTCCGCACAAACTAACTGTAGTTTTCTTCTTCCTCACAGTTAGCACACAAACTATTGAGTCAAGAGAATACAGTAATGTTTTCTTCTTCCACACAGTTGGTGCAACCTAAGCACAGTTTTTTACTGCTTCAGGGGCATGCATTGGATAAAAGATTTCCTCTCATTAGTAAAAATGAAAGAGGGAGGGAAAAACTCTTATACTAATGCAACTGTAGATATAAGTTCAATTACTCTATGCTACAAGCCCTTGACCAATTGGATCCAATTTGAGGATATTTTTCTCTGTTTTTCATATTTATGACCAGAAAAAAGTTCATACGTGATATTTGAATATATCAGAGAGTATAATTTTTTTTTATTTTTTTGGGTAAGGAAGGTATATATCATTAACATACGAAAAAAAAAAAAGACAGACAAAAAATGAATAATCTAAATAATAATAATAATTGTAATAATCAAACTCAACAAGGGTTCCTAACAACAATAATCAAAACACGTTTCAAAATCTTCTCATGAGATGAGATGCCAAAATTCTTCATTAATTCCTATAGGGTTTTCTAATAGTTGCGGCTCTTCTGCTCCTTCTGTCTCTACTTGATTATGCTTGATAACTATCATGCTCGAAGTGGAATGTATTTCATAATCATAAAGAGGAGTTACTTCTTCAGATTGATAAGAGTCTCTATTTCACCTATTGACCATAATTCAAAAAAATACAGTTCATCCTATTGACCCACTGGATCGGGATCAAAATAAAAATATTGAAGAATTATTAGAAATCCCACTACATTTAGATTCTAATATATATATATATATATGGTATTTGACCTTATTCCAATTGTACAAATCACTCTACAAGGTGCACTAGACCCGGATTAAAAAACAATCAAATGAGTAAGAATTTCCGATCCAATTGGATCTTCCAATTTTAAAAAATGTCAAAAGAGTTATGTGTCATGATCTGATTGAGTTATGCATGACGTATGGATCATCAAATTTGAAATAGGAAATGTTAATTTTTTTTTTTTTTAATTTTTTGATAGATGAAATGTTTATTTCTTAACCTTCTCAAGAAATGATTGTGGAAGAGGTTCCTTATAATTGTTGCCTTTTGCTTTTTAGGTTAGATCAGGATTTTACTTAGTTCGATAATTCAATGTTGTCTGATTGTGCAGTGTATATACACTTGTGTTTCTATGTATGTATTTCTATCTCCTCCAACGATAGGTGGAAGATATTGTAGGAAGGTATGTCATTTCATGTATATATATATATATATAGAGAGAGAGAGAGAGAGAGAGAGAGAGAGAGAGAGAGAGAGAGAGAGAGAGAGAGAGAGGCACTAGTCTACTCTAGGCTATGCATCCTAGTACCATTTTTTTCCCATTTAAATTACTCTGAATAGAAAGAAAGGCAACATCGCAGTGGTGCCAAGCTTGGTGTAATCAACACCAAGTGAATCCCCCCCAACCACCCCACCTCAAACCCACCACCCCACCCCCCAAAAAAAAAAAACCCCAAAAAAAAAAAAGAAAAAAGAAAAAAAGAAAAGAAAAGAAAAGAAAAAGAGAAAACCTGAAACCAATTGAATTCAATTTGAAAGCAAAAATTCAATATGACCAATCAAGGAAATTGAATTCATTAGGAAAATCTTGTGCACCCATTGAATGTTGAGACCTTGAGGTATTGCGTGCATGATGATATCATGATGATCTTTAAAATGTGATAATCTCAAGTAAAAATGCATATCAAACACAGCCTAAGAAATAGTGACCATGAAAATATGGCAGTCTGTGGTGCATGGTTCGAATTGGATAGATAATGATTGATCAATAGTTGACAAATGGAAGGTGGATCCATAACCCTACTTAGGGCCGTCCATTTAGAGATTTGCATTAGAGCTTGGTTTCATATACTAAGAATAATTGGAAAACCTTAATATTCTTGATTATTATCTTCTACTCTAAACATTAACAACTATACATAAACTATTTAGTCGAGAGAATACACTAATGTTTTCCTCTTCATCACAGTTTTCTACTGCTTCAAAAAACTCTTATACTAATGCAACTATAGATATAAGTTTAATCACTCGTGCAATATGACTCATTTAAAACCAGGAAAAGGATAAAATCAATAGAATGAAAACTCTAAAAACTTACAATCTTTCCTGAGAGGATAATTCATTACAACTAAGCTTTTCCATTGTATTTTTCACCATACTACAAAGTCAAATACAAGAACAAACGATTAAAAGAAAAGTCATATTTATTCTAGCAGGAACATTTTTTATATTATATAGAAGGAGATGCTCTTATAGTTGAATAGTAAAAGAAGTGTGGATGCAAAGAGTATGTGAAGCTACTTATAATAGTTGCATAATGAAAAAAGTGTGGATACAAAGTGATTCATGAAATGCTCATTCACGCCTAACAAACTAAAGTGTACTATACTCAATTCTATGAATGAGGAGACTCACCATATGTTCATATGTTTCAAGTGAACTAATGCCAGCCCAAGTAAAATAAATAGTAGGAGTTCTTACCCAAAAATAAATAAATAAATAGGAAGAGTACAACATATTGGACCTGGATCCTCTATAGTGAACCCAGTGGACATCTGATGGCCAAGGGTGCATGGCCGGGTGTTGTTGGTTAGTGCAGTGGGGCATTGGAGCACTTGAGAGAATATGGCTCTGTACCAAATTTTAGTAAAAGTTGATTACAAGTTTTATAACAAGGGGAAGTATTTCAATTATTCATTAGATCAAGTGTTAAGTGTAAGACTTGGATCATCTCCAATGCGTCCAGTATTAGTCCGATGGCCAGGGGGTGTGTCCAAGTGCTGTCAGCTAATGCACTGGGTATTGAAGCACTGGAGAGGATATGGCTCCGTAACGTACCCTCTTTTAGTACACTTTTTTTTTTTTTTGTGAGTATCAAAATCAAATCAATCAGAATCCAACAAATTGATCGCCATTTGATATGATTAGAGCTGATTTTCAATACCCAATTCAGAATACATCATGGATGCACTTAGATGTTATTTATTTATTTATTTATTATTCATCGTTTATTTTGAATAAAAAGTAAAAAAAAATAATGAAATTTACCTTTTATAATTAGATCTTCAAAACTTTTGAATAAGAAAAACTTAAAAAAAAAAAAAATTAAAGATATATAAAAATGTTTGTTTGTTTTTACCTATTCCATTTTCTTGGATTTGACTTATTTTAATGATT
This sequence comes from Macadamia integrifolia, assembly GCF_013358625.1. Lineage (NCBI taxonomy): Eukaryota > Viridiplantae > Streptophyta > Magnoliopsida > Proteales > Proteaceae > Macadamia > Macadamia integrifolia. The sequence continues at coordinate 33,839,485 of NC_056557.1, forward strand.
TTATTTGAGTGGATCCCATGTAAAGTATTAAAACTTTAGATGGGAGGGGAGCATAAAAATAGACACTTATATTATTGAAGGGTGAAAGAATTCTATCCGTGTGATATAAGAAATGCCAGACGCGCTGGCCAATGAGAGTGCATGCTTATATTTCAACGCACACAAGGGGGGCAATTCGGTCTTTTACACCCACTTGTGTCTAGGCATTTTCTGCACCTAACTAGGAGGGTTCTTTTTCCCATTATCGAATATCCAATCTATCAACAAAGGTAATCACTTGGATGATCTAATCCATTCTCCATAATAGAGTTAAGTAACTATTAAGGCGATCCCCCATTCTCATGAAAGGTGAAAATGCCCACCATGTTTAATACTTCTAGCTGTATTTCCATTGACCCAGAGCTCTTCCCCTTTTTAGGGTTGAAAGATAGGTTAAAATTTATTGATTTTGACATACAAGGGTATTCTTTATCAAAAACAGAAAAATGACATACAAGGGTATTAATGTCATTTTAACCAACTCCTGAATCATGCCGGTTTACTGTGTTCAATGGCACTTCATTAATTTGTAAGAAAATGGAGGACATTCTTGTAACTGTAAAATGTTTTCTACTTAAAAAAAGGAACATGCACTAGCCACTACTCTGAAATCTCTGCTATCAAAAAGCGACTGAGTCTTATCTCAGATCCGCCATTCCTGTGCAAAGCTCGAGGGTGAAGCTTTCATTGCATCTCGAGGGAAAGCCAAGACCTTGAGACCTTGAGGAGGGGAATCTCGGCTTAGTAGACTTAATTCCTGTTGCAGAAACCCTAGTGTAAATACACCTCCTGATCGCCATTGTTCTTCCTTCTTGAGGTGATTTCTGCTTCTGCTTCTGCGTATGTCTCTACTCTCTACGAAATGTTGAAGTTTGTTGTTGTTGTGTTTGAAGAAATTAGAGGAATGATGATACTTTCATCTGCTATGCAATCTTGGTTTAGGTTTGTTACATATTTTATGTAATCTTGGTTTAAGGTTTACTACTTCTGCTATGTAATCTTGGTTAAGGTTTTCTAATTATCTACTCCTGTTCTCATGGATTTTCCCATTTGGTTGATGCTGTTGCTTTTTCATTTCATGGATTCTGTGGTTTATGGTTGTTGCTGCAGATTTTAATGAGTTCTCTTTCGATCTGAGCTTGAAAGCCTCATCGTAAGAAGACCTAGACGATTTTGACGGAAATACACAGTCCTTCGAGGTTCGAGCTTGCATTTCGTTGATATCTGAGTTTCTTGGAGCTCCTTTCAATCCCTGAGCTTTGGAGTAGCAGTAATCAACTGAGGTTTTTCCCTTGACGTCCACGTCTTCAGGTTCATATTTTCTGCTTGAGAATCGATCATTTCACTGAAGTTTAAGCCTTTGATCTATGCTGTAGCCTGGTGAGCTGGGCCTTCCTTTACTTCGGCCTTTCTCTCTTATGGTTTACAGTGTTTTAGAGGCTAAATCTGGAATAACGACTTTTCTTGAACCGGACATCCTTGACTAGCCTGGTGGTATCACTGATACATCCAAATGGAGACGCTGGTTGTTGTTGCGCAGCATCGGAATCAATACTACAGCAGTGGCAAGTCAAGTTTTCATGATGGATTTAGTTCTTCTCCATCCAGAAGCTTCAGGGAGATCAATTGTAGAGCTTTTCAATCTGAAGTAGGTTTTATACCTACCCCATTGAAGCCCTCTAATAGTCCTGCTGCGGCTAGTAAGGCGTGCTCTTCCCCTCGAACCCCCGCCAGTGTTAACCATCGCAGGGAAGATGATAAGCACTTTAACAGTAATGGGAAAGCTAGTGTAGTGCCTATTAACATTGAGGCCAGAAAGGTTGAAAGGTCTTTTAGCGATGACCTCTCTTTCTCTGAACTCTGGGCAGGGCCAACTTATTCGAACTCACCTCCTCCCAGTTCATTGCCGATCCCTAAATTTTCACTCCTTCAAAAGCGAAGTGTATCACTTGATGTGCCTGCTTCAGTATCGCCTTTAGCAATGCATCCCATTGCTAAGTCTGCTCCGCCTTCACCCACAAGGGAACCATACTCTTCTTCAAGAGGTTTCTTTCTAAGCACTGACTCAGCAACCAGAGACCTTCGTCGGATCCTCCATCTGGATATGAGTGATGAATGACGATGGAGGTTCTGAACCCTGTAAATAAACCAATTCTGCAGCTTGTGATGGTGTTATTTTGTACATAGAGTAGGTAACTTACCCTGTATTTCTAGTCTCTGCAACTTCATTATGGCTTCTGCATAGGTGATGGAAAGAGAACTGTCAGTGGCTGATTTCTACAACAATCTCCAGACTTAGCTGCAACAATTGATGTATGTGGGTGTGATTTCAATCATGGGTCTCTCTTAAACAGAGTTGAGAGCAGTGATATCTGGGGTTTTTCAGAAATGGGGCAGCTGCTACATTCATGTTGTCTCAAAGAAGTGAATTTATGCTTAAGATGTGATTCTTGAAAGGTCCCTCGGCTGACTTACCCTGTATTGTTGTTGCGGAACATTTGTTTAAGGATGCAGATCATCAGAAACTTCCTTTCTACTTATCGGGGGCACTATAACATTGTCCTTGAGAGGCGAATTTCACAATGTCAATGCTTTTAACTGATTTCTTCGATGAATTAGGTTAGGAATTTCTTGTTTTCTGTACTATGTTAATCCTCTAGGGTTATTTCTTCTAGTGTTTCTGGTGGAACTCTCTCAAGTTCAGTTGTTTTCGTTACCTTCTCTATTAAAGTTTGTCTATTTTTGTCTATTTCCCTTTGCTCTGTCATATATGATTCTTTTCATTCTTCCTCTTAGAATGTCTCCAGAAACTTCTGACTACATGATACACATGTAATTCCTGCTTAGTCTCTTCTTCTTTTTAGTCCTGGTTTTCCTGAATTGGTTGCTTAGATGGTAGTTGATGCTCCTTTGTTGTCTCTTCGATAAACTTAGTCCAACATCCTGCATTAGTTGCCCAGATGATAGAGTTCAATCTCCTTTCATTTTTACTGTTTTCTTTTCACTTCTAAACTCTTCTTCCCCTTACCCTCTTTTCAGGGTTTTTATGATGGAAAGTGGGGGACAGGAAGAAGATTTGTTTTTCTGCCTCTTCTGCTTTCTAGTCTGTAGGGTTAATGTGTGTCCTTTTGTGCCATCCTTCTGTAATTCCTTTTGATCCTCATGTTCCCATGAGTAGCTGTAACTGCTTCTATTAGGTTTGTCCCTGCGAAAGTCATCACTCTTTGAAGATTTCTGACTATAATCGGCTTCTCACAAGGTATAACTTCTTTCTTGTTCCTATTGCTGTATTTTCAATGGCTATGAATTCTCTCTGCAATATATCTCATTGTACCTTTATTTTATTTTTTACCTGGAAGGCTTATTGTTCTCATTGTATCCTTGTTCCCGTCTTTGGACAGTGCTGACCCAGTGAGGGAGCCAATGGAAGAAGGATAATCACGTGGCTGGTTTCTTGATTAAGCATGATATGTTTTTTTTCTTTAGATAGTGTTATCCAGATACCACAAGCAGTATCAATTTGTAATAAATACTCAGTTGTGACTTGAGTTTGATGGCTAGAAACAATTTTCCATATGATGGATGGGTGATCCCCATAATCTTAGTGTAAGTTACTCTACTAGCTGATGCCCTTCACCAAGGTTAGTGAAAAATTCATGAGTGGCTCCTTTCACATACTTGATCTCTATAACACATACCCACCCATGTTTGTCAATTTATTGCCAAAAGGCAATTGGTGAATTTTATGTAACATCAACTTCATCCTTAGACCCAAGTCCCTTGATCTGGTTTCGTTTTGGTAGAAGTGAAGTGAATAACTCTTTTTTTAACTGTAAAGTGAAGTGGAATTTAGAAGGGAAATTGATTTCTTCAGATGGAGTGCTTGGTTAAAAGTAGAGAATATTTTGTGTGTGCATGGTAGTTCAATTTTTTGCTATTTTTACTCGATGCACTTGTTTTAGATTAACCAAGCTGAGCCTACAAAACTTAGGGGATTTCGGTTTTGGGTTACAATAGTTGTGATTTGTGAACAGGTCAAGAGCCTCAAGCAATTCTCTCTCCCTTATTAACGAAATCGTTCCATGGTTCCTCATTTGTACATTGCCCTATGCTGCTTGCCTTGAAAATCCTTGTTCTTTCTTTTCCAATGAGAACAGGTCTCATGCTTTGAAATTTGACCGATAAGATTGCAACATAGTCCATCACAAAAACTTGCCACTTTTTTTTTTTAGAACTTAAAGTGAAGAAAAACTTGTCTAAGTCAGCTGTAATGTTTTTGAGATAGTTCAAAGGTGATAAAAAAAAAAAAAACCATACCTCTACTTCTCCCATTTTGTTTTTATTTTTTTTATTTTTTTGGCGAATGATTGGTATTTGACTATTCCTGTTGGTTCATATTGACTACAACCGTATAGATCAAGTCATATCGGGATTGAATGAGAGCCCTTCAACTTACACCGAAATAGTGAAGAGTATTAGATACTTCCGTGTGAGTGGCCTCAAGAAGGTAAGAGGAGTTGAACTCAGGATCACATTTACCACATGCTAGCTCGGCTACCTCTTGGTGTTGCTATTCATCTCCTTAATCTGATGCAACCCCTTGCAAAAAACTCCACTTGCCTTTAAATCCCCGGGGGTTTCCTGAAGTACCATAATTCCGCAAGAATAAGCTGGAAATTAAACAATACAACAAAACCCATCCAGCAGCTCCAGAATACTGGTTAAAACCCCCCGCACAAATAACAATGGTGTGCACCCCATAACCGATAACCTTTGGTAATCAGTGAGAGATACTTATCAGAACTCACATATGATGGTTTGGTCATGTGGCAAGTTGTAAGCTTGAATCAGAAAGGAACACTTCATTTCGTTGGGAGATAGATCACAATACTAGGTTGAAGCAATCTAACAGGCATCAGTAGAACTGAACAACATAGGTAGGGGGAAAATTGCTGGAGAACAGCATAGCTCTTTAGTCTTACCATTGTGCAAGAATCAGAATAAGCAATACTGACAGTGCTAGAATTGCATGAGATATCTATAGAAACTCATTTTTAATCAATAAGATCAGCAGTTTTACTAATAGATCAAAGTGTCTCATAAGGCATGAGATTTGGTACATCTTAAGTTGGATGTCTGTAAACGACATCCTCCGAATGAATGCTATAATGGTGAAAAAAAGCAGGCAATAACCAAAATTGCTGCTTCATCTCTCTAACTATTCTTGACATTCTGAACTTCAAGAACTCGAATGCTGCTCTAAAGAATTTTGAGTTCTGCAACACTGAGCTGGATCGATATTCAAGAATCCAGGTATTAGAATCCATTTGCACAGCTGAGGCACTCCATCTTGTTTGTACCCATGAACTGTTTGCCTTGCGAATTGAGAACCCAAGCCTCCCCTCTGACCACTAAGACAAACAAAAACCACAGTACCACACATTTAGAAGACACACAGTTTGGTGAGTCTATATTCATTGTCAATGAATTCAGGTGCTCATAAATAAATACCTCTGTGACTCTGCCTGTCAAGATGGTGAATGACCGAGAAGAAAGCCCTGATGTAAGCAACCCTGCAGTTTGAAGAGGCCATCCCCATATGCTCAACTCCTCTGATATGGATTTGTACAATGTACATCGCGAGTTTAATAGCAATCCTTCCTGTAATAGACGTTTTCAATTACTGAAGAGTCTAATGCAACAATACCTCATCTTGACATAAAAACAGGATTTTTTAGTATAATTAATCTTGCTGTTCTTCGATTACATCACAAAAGGAGAGGGAAATAAAAGAAAAGGTTGGAAATTGTTACCTGATCTAGCTTCCATAGAGAATTAGTGGATCTGCAGTTTGAGACATTGAAATGAACCATATCTCCTAGCTTCTTCTCCAAGAAGTCTAGTTTAGAATTCCAATCTTCCAGAATGTAAGACTCCTCCCCCACCCTCCTCACAATCTCAGGTGACAATGCAGGGCTGAAAAGCCCCAAAATCAACCAACCCAACAAAGAATCTGCGGCAAAAATTAAGCTTGCAACCACTAAAAATCTGCAGATGTTGAAACCAAAAACCCTAGGTTTCTTCTTCATTTTCTCAGAGGGACCCGATTTTCCAGTCGATTTGAGAGGCGGCGTTGTGGAAATCTGGTACACATCTGATTTGGGTGTGGAGAGGACAGAACGATTGAAAGAAACAGGGGTTCTTTCTACCTTGGATTTTGAGGCTGAGAACTTCGTCATAGAGCTTCGTTGAGTGCTCATAGGCATGAGATCCAAAGTCGCATTGATGCTCGCAAGACAGATTTCGCAAGAACAGTTGGCATCTTTCCGGCATCCCGGAAAATAGTAGCTGTCACGGCTTTCTGATCGATCTTCCATGGTGCTGCTAAGGGTTCTTGCAGAAGATGACGATGTGAGCACCGCGGTCTTCATACATGGGCTTCTTTCTTCTCCGTTCTCTCTGCTCCTTCTGGGTCTCTCAAGATCTTTAGACTTCAGAGAGAGGATTTCGAAATTTAAATCTTCCAACGGTCTCCAAGAAACGGCCGACTGGGTGATACGAAAATCGCTATTTATGCGGGTTTCCATTCAGTGCGTACGATGATTAAATGACTTAAATACCCTCTTGGAAATCGGTCCCCGATTGTACTTGCAACCAAACAAACATTTAGATGGTATATACAGTATAGTATATATACTGGAACTGAGCGCCTTTGACCCCGTACAAGACAACGCAGGTTCAACCCGGTTCACAATTGACACAGACCAGTTCATTCTAAATCAATTTTCTAGACATTGCTCGTTATGTGAACGGGTGAGTGGAAAACCACACCAATGAAAGGGTAAGAGATAGATTCATCCATTAGGGGTAAGGGTGTTAATTGGTTTGGTTTGATTGTTTGATTGATTTTGGTTCAATTTAAGATAAAATCATAGAAATCAAAATCGAACCAAGAATATGAACACATTTTAGAAACCAAAATAGAATCAAATCAAGTTCAGTTTCGAACTTTCGATATTCCTTATTCAATTTAGTTTAATTTTATATTAAATTTATGTCCTAGTTTAGTGTTTGGACTAACTTTTTACACCTACACAAACAAAAAAAGGACTGACCCATCACTACCTTAAAGAAAAGAAGGGAGAGAAGGGGATCCCATCTAAACGTCCCATCATTCAATTACCAGTGAAGGAGAACTGTGTCCAACCAAAAAAACACCTATTTATTAAAGTCATAACCCACTAAACATTTTTTCAAGCATTAAAAGGGAATAGAATTTATCATCCACAATGATTGAAATAGTAAAAAATAATATAATTTTACTTATTTTTTATTCAGTTCGAAGATAGGTAGTTACAGTTCTAGTCATAAAATTAAAATCAAACCAAACCAAGAAAAGATTCTAACCTTTGAAACCAAAATTGAACCGATTTACTTTGATTTGATTTTGAATAATCAGTTTCCGGTTCTAAGTTGACACACCCTTAAATAGGGGCCCACATTTGTCTAAGGAGAGAGTGTTGATGTTTTCTCTTAAAAAAATTGAGTCGATGTGGGGCCCATGGCTCATTATGTGACAATAGGTGGGAAGGAATCCTCTCTATTGAATTAGGCTATGAAATATTTACGGGAAAAAATAATTTAGGCTATGAAATATTTCTTTAAATAGGTTAAGCTATGAAATTTGAAACTCAGCTAAATCAAAATCTTTACCCCACTATCCAATAGTCAGAATAACCACACTAGGCGTGTGGGAATAGTTTCCTAGCAGTAGCAGGGTATATAGAAATCTTTTTCCCTCATATTAGTTTCAAGTTTCAAAGATTATAGTTATATGAAATGTTGGGTAAAGAGCTGGCCCACGGTGGAAACATCAGGCATCACCCACCCTGCCAATCCCAACCCATGGGCTGAAGATCCCAGTCTCGCCTGCGTAGAATTGGCTGAGTCCAGAATCCGGAGTAGCTCCACTGCCTCAATAATGTGACAGTCCCTTGCCGAGGGATGTAGCCCCAATCAAAAAATTTTGGGAATTATATTGCGGATAATTTAATAATTTTGTGGATTATTGTAATCTTGCTTCAACGTGTATGAGGGTTTTGTAATTTCTTCGTGAAACTGATATAGTATCAGAATGGATTGGTATTATATCGCTCGTGTCAGATGGAAATAGTCATGATATTCCTTAAAATGGATTTTATGACTTTTTACTCTTGGTCCATACTGTTCAACTGATACAATATCATCAACCATGTATCAGGATCAAAGACATGTCAAATCTATCAGATATCCAATACCAATACTTAGAACCAGGGGTGTCAACCGGTTGGGACTGGCCGGGCTTGACCAAATTCTAGGGCTGCACCATTAATGCTCGTTTAACAAAATGGGCTTATCTAGGCCGTACAATGTACGATTCATGATTGGGCCGATCGATTTGGGGCTATATTTGGGCTGCCATAAACGGGTCTTAACCGAGTCTTAGTCAGGCTACAGACTTGTTTATCCCTAAATGGCATTAAATGAGCTCTAAACAGGGCTTCCCAATGCCGATGTAATAGTCAAATTACTCAAACTTATTCTATTGAAAGCATAGTTTTGCCTCAAGCATATCCTGCAAACCAACCATTAATTCAACACCACAATCGCATAATTTTTTATTGTTAAAGGTGCATGTTCATCAATCAATCTTTTGTTCATCTTGAAAATTGGAGCAAACCCACTTGAGCAAACCTACTTGGACTTTGCTTTACTATTCAATTTTAATGGTGGCAGAATAGGAATTTCAAGTTATATTAAAGGGGTCAGGTTAGTTCGGGCTTAAGGGATTCGGTTTAGGTTGGACTTATAAATGTGTCAGGCCGGTTGGGTGCCGGTTGGGTGCCGGTTGAGCTAGGTGGTTATACCGAGTACTACCTATTTATAAACGTGTTGGGCTCAAGACTGAAGCTTTTATTAATTAGATCGGTCCATGTTAGATCATAAGCATGTCCGCTCTGTTGGGCTTATTGGTGTGGGCCTGGAATTGAAACCCTACTTAGAATCACAGTAGACGTAACCCATCTTGGATGAACTACCCAAATCATTGTCTTCTAGGTGTGTGATCTCTTTTTACTTTTTCGTTTTTGCTAATCATTGTTTTGCCGTGTTGTAAATTCCTGATAAGTGATAGATGGAGAAGTTATGGGAACAAATTCCAAGGCCAGAACCTGTGGAAGAATGATTCGTATAATGGTGTATAGAAGCTTATCAGCAATCAAGGCCATCACATCTACTTCAAGCCCCTTTCATCAATTTTTAGACTCCATAGGAAATTATTCCAATTTCCTCATGAAATAATCAATCAAACTGGTATATGAGGTTTGGAATGGTCAAAAAGAGTAATCCATGAAAGCCATATCACTCAAAAATGAATGAACAGCTCCCCACATTGCCATATTTATTAGATCATAACACAAAGCATCTGATTCCAACCATCCAAATGTTTCCTTATGCACCATGATGTGAGTTGTTTGGATAAGGGTGTCAATTTCGAATTGAAATTGAAAAAATCGAATCAAATCAATTAGATTTGATTCGGCTTTGATTTGCAATTAAAATCCATTGATTTGAATCAAATCAAATCGGAAAAAAAATACAAATCATATAAATTGAATCAATTCTAAACCTTATTAGACCTTAAGAGGCTAAAATAGGAGTTCTAAGATTTCAATACTCTCCTCACTTCTCTGCAGTTCTGCTTGTTTTCTCAAGGCCATTATGAGACATTCCCAAGACTCAAACAAACCAAAGAAGTGAAATGACCAAATCGAATAAGTTAAATTGAATTACTGTGATCATATATGAACCTAATGAAATCGAATAGAAAGCAAGTAAAACCAAATTTTTTATTTAAGGTTATGGAAATTATTCAGCTTTGATTCGATTAGTACACATTGTATCCTGGAACGGTAGATTAATTTGACTTTCTGGTTAATTCCGCTAATGACTCAATCCGGTGATTGTGGGGGAAAATAGTCAGGCTGAAGGCATGGAAACTCTCATTAAAAAAAAAAAAAAAAAAATTTAAAGGGGGGGGGGTTAATCATTAGAACAAACCCATGTCTCTGTAGAGTTAAATCACCTGGATTATGCTTAAGCTTAGTGGGTTTGGTTCCTTTGCTTGTTTATATGAGCCAGAGAAACTCAAGGGCTCTTGATGCACATTGAGTCAATACAAAATCTTCCTTTAATATAAAGTAGGATATGTTTAATTAGTGAGTAGGGTCATCTCAAATTTCAAAGTCTCAACCACCAATTATATTATGGAATGCAAAATTATAGTTCACCTGTAACATGATTGAATCTCATACAATAATGCTTATGTAGTCCTTCAAATTCTCAATGGAGTGAAGCTGACTTTTGACTATTATTTTATTAATCACTATACAAAAGCATTAATCAGATCTTAATTTTCTGGGTTTTGAAAATCAGCTAGAGGCAAACACAGACTTTGGGTCTAAGAGAAGTCAAAAGACGATCCATTTCCACTCTTTTCTTATGAGAAAATCCATCTTCAAGAACAAAAAGAAGATCAAGAATAAGAAAAAACTAAATCTAAACAGTGATGGATCAATCTCTCTCTCTCCTTTCTTTGATTCTTTCTGCAATAAGTATTTTGATTTTTCACTAGTTTCACCAAATTGAATTCTAACTTGATTGAATGTTTTAAAATTTCTTCACAGGGAGAGAGAGAGAGAGAGAGAGAGAGAGAGAGAGAAGAAGAAGAAGAAGAAGAAGAAGAAGAAGAAGAAGAAACAGAGTTTTTTAACACACACCCATGTTAAGAAAACCAAGAAGTAGTACTAATCCTGCATCGACATTAAACTCTGTACAAGATTAGAAGAGAATTTAACCATGGAAGACTGTGAGAATTATTCAAACCCAGAAAACCCAGAAGAGCCTCCTTCCTCGTCTCCCCCTTCCTCCACTTCAGCTCTATAAGCTTCTATATAATTAGTTTGGTGAGAATTGAATTCCTCTCCTGCTTGTTATGTGCTTGCCGATCTCATATACTTCTTAGAAGAAGAAGAAGAAGAAGAAGAAGAAGAAGAAGAAGAAGAAGAAGAAGACAAATCCCCTGACCTCCTCCTGAGCATCTGCCTCATCCCATCTGCGACCCTGACTGCTGGGTTCAATTTAAACTTCCCACAGAAAGACATGTGAGCCTTCAAAGCTTCATCCACACCAAATGAACTTTTCCCTCTCTTCACCTCATCTCTAACAGCTTCAGAGCACAACCCACATAGCCATTTCCCATCAAATTTCGCTTTCACCTGACTAATGTAATCTTGGGTACAATCCTCTTTCAATCCGCAACATTCACAATTCACCAATTCAATCTCCATCTCTGTTTCTGTATCTTCTTTGCTCTGCTTTTGGAGGAAGGAACAACTGGTGAAGAAGATCAAGACCCAAGTGTGGAAACGAATTGAAATAAAGTGATTTAGAGAATTATAGAGAAAGGAGGCTCCTTTCCTATATTGAGGATTAAGAATTGGGTTTCTTCTCCTTTTAAGCTTTGTGCTTCACTAGGTTTGATGGTTGTGTTGCTGCCATAAGTGGTGGTGTTGGGGCTTGTGTGAGGTCTTTTATGGTGGGGGAGAGAGAGAGAGAGAGAGAGAGAGAGAGAGGACATAACAGGGAAATCAGCCAAAATTTCCTCCCCCTTCTAAGGGACGTGGGAAGTGGAAAATGGGACAAGGGGCCTTGTGGTTGGCTTTTTCTTGTTGAAGACTCAGTTTGGATCTTTGGGGGCTTTTGGAAATTGGATTATTGCTAGTCTCACTCTCATCACAGTGGGGGTAGTTTCTTCACTTTTTTGGGTTTGATTGACAGTTACTTTTGGTTAGACACAGTTTCAACCTCCTGGCTATGGTAGCTAGGCCTAGGCCTAGGCCGGTTGGCTTGGACCAGCCTTCCTTTGTTGTGATTGACTAAAATCCATCCATGTTGACTGCTCAAGTGAAAAAGGTGCATTAACCCTACTACCGAGTCCAACTGAGTCACCATCACTTTTTGTCCAATTCCCCAACCCCCTCCAAAAATCTGTAAAAAATTTGGTTACTTTTTTTTGGGAGCATCGACATTTTCTGTCTGTGATACATGAGACTGAAATTTTATAGATAGATAAACCCCAAAATCTTTATCCATATATCAAGTTTTCAATTCTAATGGAATTTGTTAAGTAGTGCCAAATTAAAACATTGAAAAGTTAAAGAGTAAGATTTCGAGCTCAACAGTGCAAGGAAAGGTAGGTGTGTGTCATATCCGACCTTGTAAAAGAAAATGATGTTTGTCTTATCTTAATGTGTTGAGGTTACAATTGTATTCGGTTGCTTGCATAAGTCGGCTGATTTCAAAGGGTCATTAAGAAGCCGAAGGCCTCTGACGAACTGGCATATCCATGCGAGGCTTAAGGAGTTGTAGCCCCGAAAAAAATTTATTTAGGGCTATATAGATATTTTGGTAAATTACTTGTATAGGGTTTCACTATATTGTTGTAGCAAGGGTTCTTTATCTACAATCAATCTGAGAAATGTGTAAGGATGAATGACTATAACCTTATCCTCCATTGATAATGAAGCAGAACTCATCTCACCATGGACATAGACAATTTTGCCGAAATACGTAATTCTTTATGTGCATTGTGCGTTTACAATTTCAATTTTTTCAGCATCATTGTAGATTTTGTTTTCTATATAATGATCACATAAACTAAACAAAATGAAAATTCATGGTTTTGACTTTTGAGACAAGTTTTATAGACAGTACTAATAACAAGTTAGACATGTAAATGATGTCATAAATCACTATTTAATTGGAAACAACATCTGTCGCAAAGGAAACGGTAAGGTTGCATATATTTGCTCCTCCCAGACCCTACAGTAATGAAAGCCTTGTGCATTTGGTTGCTGTTTTGCTCTCTTTTTTTTTTTTTTTTCCTCCCTTTTCTTTTGGTTCTATGAGCTGATGGTGTAGGGGAGCCAGAGAATGGTGAGTGCGGGACATAGTTGGTTATAGGAGTTGAGAAGAGAGAGTGTGTCACGAGAAGAGAGAGAGAGAGAGAGAGAGAGAGAGAGAGAGAGAGAGAGAGAGAGAGAGAGAGAGAGAGAGAGAGAGAGATTGTTGGAGTAGCCTAAGCTGTTTGCCTGATGAGAGACTTTTTTTCTAATTAAATATAACATTTTGAGAACATGTAATTATTTAATGCATAACCACAAATTAATCGAAGGAGTAAGTTTTCCTTAAACCATGGTGGAAGAAACACCCACCCATCTAGAGTCATTATTACTCCTTTATTTGTTGGAAGTTCGCAATACCCTCCGTTGTTCCTTGGCAGCTATTCAAAGCCAATGATCGCCATCCGTGGCTCAAGGAATACTAGGTCCTTTAAAAAGAGGAGATGTTTGGGACCCAAAGAAAGTAAAGCAAAATATGATCACAAGTTCACAACTCATTACTCACAACTCAAAACAATCACAACAAAAGTGGACATGCTATGATAGCCTTTATAAGAACAAAATAAATACCATAATAAACTGGCATAAGATCTAGTGAGTAATTCATTCATGGAAGCCTTCATGGACGGACCGCAAAATGTGCCAAGAGGAAGAATAATTTGATAAATCCAACCATTGAATAATGATATTGTTTAAATTAATTACATATCAAATTTCAAAGAAAAATAAGTCATTTACTCCACCCCCAAGAATTTTGTCATCATTTCCTTGTATTCTCTCAACCTCCAAGAATTTTGATTTGGTTTAAATTTGAGTACCATAGGACCAATTCCTTTCTTTATTACAAGTTGGGTCCTAATTAATATTCCACTTGGCAAATATTAGATCTGAGCACCCACATCCGTGGTTGGATAGATCCTTAGATTAGATTAAAAATGGTCAAAGGTTTTGTATATAGCCATGCACCGTCACATTGGAACAAAAGCCCACCTCAAAATGACAAAACACCTCATTTTTAATAAATAATTGATGCACATAAATGAAGTATATAAAGATAAAAATTGGTATAGTAAAAGAAAATAAAAGGAGAACTCTTCTCATACAACCTTGGTATGATCAGGTCCATATGATTGTAAGGTCAATATGAACCCGTAAGACTATTCAGGCCGAAGGCTGAATATCCGTTGTAAAAAAATAAAAAAATAAAAAATAAATAAGTCTAGTTGGACCATTATATTGTGTTGAATTAATGATGATGATCAATTATCTCTCTCCACCATTGGGTCATTCATTATCGCTTTATATAACTTTTATTTGCTGAATAAAAATGATGAAAGGCTCCTTCTCTTCTTCATTTTCTTTATTATTGTTTTGTTGGGGAGGGGAGCAAAGGAGGATGTTGTGGGTCTATGTTATTCATTGTTTCCGGCCTGAAATTGGTATTTTCATGTCATTTTATGGTACTCTTATGACAATGGATATATGTACCAAAATAAAGGCTTATTTATGGCTAATGAATGTCACTTACACTAAAACATGAATTCCAAAAAGATGTGAGCTTTGGACATTTGTCTTTCATCAGCTCCGTTAACATTGTTTTAATAATTGGATCAGAGTTGGTGAAATTTATTGATTTTGACTTCAAATTAATGGATTGAATCCAATAATTCCTAACTGTGTATTGAAGTCAATGATAGTTTTTAATAGTGACATAATGGTGAAAAATATCTTTGACTCTTAACTTAAAGGATTTTTGAAAATAAAAAAAGTAGTAACTATAAGAAGTATATATTTGTATAAGGAAAAGACTCACTGCCTACACACATGAACATCTATATTGTTATTCTCTCTCGTTAATTAATTGAATAAAAAACGTTCATGTGTGTAAATATAGGAATTACCTTTGGTTTATAGAACCCTTTCCCATATATATATATATATATATATATTGAAGGTTTACTTCTTAAACAATATAAATGTTCATGTGTGTATATGTAGAAAGCACCTTTGGTTCATAGAACCCTTTTTCATACATATGATGAAGGTTTACTCCTTTCTATTTTCTTGGAAAATGACTGTAATATACTCACCTCAATAAACTCTTATTCCAACTAAATAGGTTGGAGTTGGACCAACTATTTTCCCTTTCTAAATTTTTTTAGTAAAAAAACTGTTCATTGATCAGGAGAAAGGTCACTAACCCCAAAGGGGTAACCGAGTTGGTAAGGTATCTTCACCTCAGAAAGCATGTAGTTTTGAATTTGACTCATCTTACCTTCTTGAAGCCACTCATGCAGGGGTGTTAGCGCTCTTCACTGCTTTCAGTGAAAATTAAATGATCCTCATTCAAATTGGAGTCAATATAAAAAAAAAAAAAAAAAAAGAAGAAGATCTTTAGGAGGTAAAAGAAATAGAATTCCTTAGCCCAAACTTCTGTAACATGAGCACCACTATTAGTAGTTCTACAACATGATTTAAAAACGCAGAAAAGAAGGAAGTTAAAAGCAAATATCATCAATAACATGGATGGCTTCAAAAGGAAGAGAATCCTTCTTGATAGCACTGATCACCTCTATTCAAAATCATATTAATTGTTAACCCCAAGAGTCTGTATGTCTTCCACTAATTCCAAAGAATCTCAATGTCTTTTTCACTAATTCCAAGGTGATTTTGATCCATCTTTTTTTTAATACCTCTAATTTGCACCAAACCACTATTATGATGACGAAGATTATAAATTAAATTTTCAGAACTCATAATAAGCTTCTGCATTGGACTTGGGACCGGTAATACAAAAACACTTGTAGAGTTATAAATTAACTTGTCATATATATATATATATATATATATGAAAAAAGAACGCCACCCGTTGACGTGTACTTACATTCAGATTGATGCAGTACGTGTGAAAAGACTACATTGCCCCCACGCTGAAGGGAGGATCCTTGCATTGACAAGAAAAGATTTTTGTAGAGTTTTAATTTGAACCATTGGTCCTTGAGGATCCTGGCATTGGCAAAGGACATACCCAATATATCCACAGTTAAGAAGAAAATATAATTTTTCTTTCGGGTAAAAAAGGATTCTAATATTTGATTAGAGAAAAATAACAATAAACTAACATCAATAAAAAGGTCTTACAACTTAATAATGGATTCATAATCCATTTATGGTTCAGTAGAGTCAAAGTTGATATACCTACAATCCTTAAGTTGTTTAACTAATCTTAGCTTATTAGCATCTTGAACGTGAGAGATGTGATACACAACTAGACTAAACAAAATCAAATATTTAAGCTGTCTCGGTTAAGAGGTCTAGGTATTGTTCATATAAATAATTTAAAATAAATTTCATGAGAGCTTCTTTATTTTATAATTAAAGTTTCAAAGTTGCACTTCATGTCTTGAAGAGAAAGTTGTTCCTACCTAGTCTTTCTCAATTATTATTTTAAGTTTTTGAGAGGGCAATAATGATTTGGACATACTGTTATTTATTATGGAACACCAAATACTCCTTTTGCTGAAAAAATAGATTTGCTTTGTTTCACTAATCACAATTTTGTTTATTTACATTATTATATAGTTTATGAAGCAATCATTGCATACTATACAGAGGATTTTGTATAGTATTGTGCAATCAATTCACTTCACAAAAATCAAATTATTCTCAAAGGTCTGATATTTTTTCAGAATTCTCTTCTTTTATCAAGCAATGACTTTTTGTTGGTCCTGGTTGTATTATATTGTTATTGTATTTAGAAACAAAGACCTAAAATAATGCAGAAAGGAATAAAAATTGTAAACAAATAATTACACAATGCAAAGGTCTACATCATTCTACAAGATTGTCAACGTCCACGATGAAATAAATTAGCCACTTTGTCATCAATAAAGAATAAGGTTAACTTCAAATTTATAGCAAACCCTATACAAGTACTTTATCGAAATACCCATATAATCCTAAAAATAAAATTCTTTGAGAGTTGTTGTCCCTGAACCCCGACCATTTCATTGAAGCCCTGGTAACAAAAATAACAAACAAGATGAGTTGATTACTTTGGACCCCTACACCCTCTTAACGTCCCTTTGGAATCAGCCACACAAGCATGACAGAATACAAGACATTGCACCCCAACACTTTTTTCTGAACAAAATTTTATTATCTAATTTAGAGAGAGAGAGAGAGAGAGAGAGAGAGAGAGAGAGAGAGATTATGATATTGATGAAAAAATGTCAAATAGGGTAGGTGTAATTGACATCAAGGAGTAGAGATAAGTAATTTAAACAAATGAAAGTCATTATCCACCAAGAGATGAGTGGCTTAAAAATTATCCATTATTAGAAACTAACAAGTGGAAGTCATTATCCACCAAGAGATGAGTAGCCTAAAAATTATCCATTATTAGAAACTAATACTTTTCTAAATTACATAGTAATTGTTAATCATTTGGCGGGTTAAACGAATTCTAAGGGGGGGAAAAAAAAATCAAAACAAGAGATTTATTAACATGGTTCGGCTCAAATTCCTAAATCTCCAGTTTGGTTGGATTACCTATGTCAACTTGATCATATTCCACCCAATCCTTTCTAGCTTTTACATTTTTTTTCCCTTCTTCTTTCAACATGGTTATGATATGATTTTGCAATGAATTTTACATTGAGCAAGATTCACAATATCCTTCCTTTTAATGATAGAATGAAGATTCTCCATTCTCTTGTATTTTCTCAAGGGGAGGGGAACGGACTAAACATTAATGTTTAGAAAGCAAATCATAGCGCACCACATAAATCCTTGATCTCAAGAGGACTAATTCAAATCATAGGCTTAATTATGAAAGACATACATGGGATTATTTGTTAATTTGTGCATCACCTACAACGTACATGCTTTCATCGGATTTAGATTTCCTTTATTAACCCAAAAAAGATTCCCAAGTTTTGGGAATACCCTTCAAAATTTGAGCGGTTATTCTCTGTAGTAGTGTAGTGAGCATCGGATAGTCGAGAGCATCCGGGCATGCGCCCCGAGGTCGTCTTGGCCATCCAATGATCACCGCACCACCGCATTCACTGCAGAGCATATTTTCACCCAAAATTTTCATTTGTTTTTCTAAATATTGCTAAGGGCTTTTTTTTCTTAAAAAAAAATTCCCGAGGAAGGGCTTGAAGATTCAACATTGAGCTATGTTTGGATGCCAAGAAAAAAAAAGAGTTAAAAAAAATTAATAATAATAATAATAAGATAAAAATCATAATGATATGATGATTTTATTATGTCTCTTTTTCGTTTTTTTTTTTTTTTTTTGTTATTTCTTTTCTTAGCATCCAAACATAGCCTATGAGGCTAATATCATAGATATAAGAAGCTACCTCTAGGAATTATAGAGTAAGGCCACATTTAGCTAGAAGTGATAAAATTTCCGTTTGTAACTAAAATGAATTAAAGAAATGAAATGAAAAAACCAGAAAAAGAAACTTCTCAAATGCTGTTTGGCTGGAAGTAGAGTTTAGAAAAGATATCTTTGAGTGCACTTCACTCTCACTTACCTGACTTATAATCAAACGGAACATTCATGTTTTACACATAATTGTAAATGGACCCAACAAGATGCCCTAATCGGCTAATGTGTCTGAGGTTAAGAATTCCTACTAAGGAACAAAAACAAGAGAGGATTTGTCTGTTAAGAATGCTAACAATACATGCATGAATGATAGGCATTGAACCATAGAGACTGGTTGATGACAAGAACTGCCTCCTCTGGGGACAAGTCATCATGTAGAATCATAGGAATCACATTTGGTAGTTGCCACCTTCTATTTGTAGTCCAGAAGCTAAGCCTCATGTTATCCTCTATGTCATCCTCTCCTTCCATGTTCCATTTGATAGTCCATCCTCCATAGACCATACCAATGGAGAGACCAACAGTAGTGGAGTAGGGCCCTGAGACAACCAAAATGGCCAAGCTTGTACGTGGCTCCTCCTCAAGCCAGCAATGACCCATCATAAGAGAGATTCTATTGTGAAACCATAATATTGATGTCTTTCCTGTTGAGAAGAACTCAAAAGAGAAATTTTAGAATGAATTGCTTTTGAAAGTTCCTATATATTATTGTAAACCTTTTATAAGGAGGAGGAACCCACTGATCATTGTTCATGATATAAGACTAACATGGGAAGTCATCAGGCATATGAGAGTAGTGACAACTCTAATAAGCTTGACATGCATGGGTCCCCTTATAAAATGGAAAATGACCCATTAAAGAACCTCTCCTCACTAACACAGTTGCCGTAATAATTGTTAACACAAACACCAAGAAGCGTTAAGAAACAAACAAATTTAAGCAATTCAAAGATGACACGAACATTTAATGTAGTTCACACACCAATATGATGCGTTATATTCATTGACAAAGCTAAAGATGATTCACTACGTGATTGAAGAAAAGAACACCAAAATTCACAGCAAGAACTCTTCCTAGAAACCCTAACACAAAAAATGTCAAAATCACTCCTCTTTTGCTTACGCAATATGACAATAAAACAAACAAATACTCTTTCAAGTTCATATCATACAGAATTTTCTCCTTTATATCACCATCAAAAACATCGGAATAAGACAATCTACGAATCAGGTACCAGAATTCAAGACACACATAATAATAATCAATCTGATTTTTCCCAGTTGGCTTCTTTTCAAGTAAACTAAGCCAGAGGAGAAGCAGCCAAAGCCAGCTTAACTTGTGAAAGCCATGGAGTTAGGCATGAATTATTGTAAAAGTAAGAGACATGTCCTTTTTTCCATCTCATATTTTCTCTCTGCAAATAACATTTTTACTCTATATAATATTAGTTCTTGTTACTTCTCACGGCTTAATTTGTCTTCTACGACTAATGTTCTCCTATTGTAGCATCATTGACCAGTGGTTTTAGCTCCGTATTCATTGTCCAGACTCCAGAGTTTGATTGAACTCTCACATGGGTCTTGTTGGCTAGCTTTCCTATCATTTATAAAATCAGAACATGTAGACTTAGAAGGTGAAATATTCCTATTTAATGTCCTCCACATGCATGCAGCATGCAACCCCCCACATAATGATTAGTTCCTTGGCTTTACCTTCCACCCATATTGATAGATTCTCTTCCACCACCCAACCAATCAACCTATCTCCTCCTCCTCCTCCTCTTCCTCCTCTTTCCACTTTGAATCAATTATTTGGGTAATTGGAAAGCAATATCTGTAACTACTCTTGCATTCCTTATCACATTAGCTTATCATACAGGATTCAAAGTTGGGCTTCTATTGCACTAACTTATCATCTGAGATTTTCTAATTCCCCCACTTAAATCTTTGAAAGAAAAGTTGATGTTGATGTTGTTGTTGTATGTTATTTTTGTTGTAACAATAAAGTTTGTCAGTCTAGGGTTGTTGGAGAATTGGCATTACTGGCAGAATAATAGAGTTCAATTATAAGTTCATATTTTGTGGTGTAGCTACTTTCATTCATTGGGGCAATTTTGTCAATTTTCAACTTCCTTAGTCCAAATTCACCCAATGGAAGGCTAGCAATAGCTATAGCTTTTATCCTAATATAGCTAGAAAGTACATCAGCACATGCATGGCAGAAATCAAAACTAGAAGAAAGAAACAATGGAATAAATTATGTAAAAAAAGCAACCAATGTTAATTTTAATATTGTGATTTTTCATAACACAAAATATAATATTCCCAAAAGGATAATTAATTAATTAATTAATTAATATAAAGAAAAGGATGCAAAAATTTAGTACAAGAGGGAGGAAGGAGATGGATGGGTAGCACTAGCAGACAGTTAAGACATGGGTTTGTTTATAGACATCACAGTTGTTGTTGTTGTGGTTTAAGGTTGGACTAGTTTCAAAGTTCAAAGCCAGATTTGATAGAAGACTACACAAGTGATTCACAAGCAAAATTTTCGCAGTAGGTGAAAAGAATCTTACCACTGGGATGCCATAATGACCAACCCCTTATATACAAATGTCCAAATTATTTTCCCCATTATTTGAACAATTGAATGATTATGGGCCACGATATGGCACGTTTGGTCCAACAATTAGGTACGAATGTTACAACCTAGTAGTCAAGAGATCGAAACAACCTCTCGATATTCTCGGGGTAAGGCTGCATAGTTCTCACCCCTTCGGATCTCGTACATGTGAGAACCTTGTGCATCAAGACGCCTTTATTTTTTTTTATTTTTTTTTGATATGGATAGTATTCTATGAATGACGCTATTTTTGTTGGCCAACGACATTGAGCCATAGTAACTTAAACCACTCAGTGGCCGGTAATGTAAATTTCTAATCAATTATCTCATTCTTCTACCATGAACTAAATGGGTGTTTGTTATTATCATCAATTTGTGAAATGAGAAGTTGTGACCTTCTTTTAATTGCCCTTTATAGCCTTATTTTAAGATAAGGTGAAAAAGGAATTCTGAAATAATATGAAAAGATTTCTGTGTCATTATTAAAAGTTGTCATTTATCTTGCACATTTTTCAAATAAACATGTTAAATGACAAGATTTTTAATAAAAAAAATGACATATATATATATATATATATATATATTAAACATACAAAAAGATTAGAACTTCTCCACCTACTTGGTTTCAACAATATTTTCTCTGACCTAATAATGGAGTCTTAAAAAAGACAAGGAAAAACGACTGAGAACAACATCATAAGTTTCGTGGATACCTTGAACTAATAATGGAAGTGTACTATAAAACTGGGGAACAATGACTGAGAACAACATTAGTTTCATGGATAATCACAAGGTATCTATCAAATCACTTCTACAATCTTGAGTAGCCTGAGTTGGAACAGGGCCCAATCCAAGCAAACAATGGCCAACTTTCAACCACCTATCTACTTGAATCTGATCCCACCGGATAGTGGCATATCCGTTTACACGAGTAACAGCAAAGTTTACTCTTTTCTGATCTAGCAAGTCCTTAATGTCAAAATGATTTTCTAAGCTATTAAGCACAACATTGGAAACTCAAGAACAGTGGATAAGAATTGCTCGGTCGTCACCTTCAACATTGGAAAATCTTCAAGGCTGTCATTTGGTTGTAAGAGAAATTAAAAGGAAGAGAAGTGAAATTTTACAATCTAATAAAAATAAATAAATAAATAAAATTTTGCAACAAAGTTTTCTATTCGAGAATGACTCCTGCACCACAGACACAGGAGGCGCAATGATCATTGAGGGGCACACGTCACTTTGTCTGGAAGCAAAGCCACTCCAAATAGAACTTGCCCAAAACTTTTGTAATCATTACCACACATAGTTATGTCACTAACTCCAAATCATTCTATATTTGGTTATTAAATTTCACTTTACTTTGCATCTAAATATCTTGAATTTTTAAAGTAAAATAAAAATTACAACTAAAAGTATACTTACATATGATAAGAAATTTAAGTAATTTATATAATCATGTTAGATAATGATTATAAGAGTTACGCTTTTATGTTTGAAAATTCACTTTCTTTCACTTCAATTTCCCTTGCAACCAAATAAAACCACAAGAATATACAATTTGATGTGATATTATAACAGTTGATGTCGGTCATCTTCTGCTGTGGCTACCATGGGTATATGATCGTAAGTTGATTCCCAATTGAGAAAAGAACACGGATACCTTTTGGGAAGGATGGTATGAAGGTATTGTTGCGGAGTAAGAATCCATTTTTTAAAGCTTGAAACTAACAGAAGGACCTCATGATTCACTCAATAGATTTTTTTTTTTTTTAAACAAACTTTGGCGTTAAATTATTTTTGGTAAATTTTTTCAAATTTATTATTATTATTATTATTATTATTATTATTATTATTATTATTATTATTATTTTCTTTTTTAATTGATAGCAAATCATATACATCCACCTGCAATCTCACTTCCCACATTTCTTTCCCCTCCACCATCAGCTCTTCCTCCCTACCCCACATCCCCAACTAGGGGTGTCAATTCTTAAACCGAACCGGTAAAACCACCCAGACCAAACCGAACCAAAGCCTTATTGGGTTGGTTCGGTTTAGAGTATTGCAACCCCAACACCAAACCAAACCGCACCGGAAACCGGATGAACCCAAAACCAAACCGAAATCGGCTCAAAACTGAAACCAAACCGGTAAGAAACCAAAACACTCCAAAATTCATTAAAAAAATCAAAATTTGCATAGTTTTGTAAACATTTGTATGGAAAGTTGAATCCAAACTGGACCAAAAACCAAAACCAACCCGGTTACAAATCGATTTAAGAAACCGAAGACAAACCGAAACCAAACCGCACCGAAGCTGAAACCAAACCGAAACCAGAATTTCCTTATTGGTTCGGTTTCGGTTTCAACTTTCCCACACCGAAACCCACTCAACCCAGACCGAAACTGAGCCGGACCGACCGATTGACACCCCTATCCCCAACCAGTGGAGACGTGGCTGAAATGCTTCCCATCCCGTGGTCTAGGGGTATCAACGGGCCGATCTGGTTCAATTTTAGTCCAGGTTGAATCGGTTTTGGTGTGGAAATGCTTAAACTAAAACCGAATTAATAAGAAAATTTTGGTTTCAATTTGATTTTGGTTTCGGTACGGTTTGATTTCGATGTCTTTGATTTCTTCTATTGGTTTGTAATCAAGTTACTCAGTTTTTTGTCTGTTTGGATTTGACTTTCCATACAAAGATATAGTTTTATCTATGCAAAATCTGTTTTTTTTTTTTTTTAATGAATTTTGAACTGTTTTCGGTTTCTTACTGGTTTGGTTTCAATTTTGATCTGGGTTTTCAGCCGGTTTCAATTTGGTTTTGGGTTCATCCAGTTTTCGATGCATTTTGGTTTAGTTATGGGGTTGCCATACTCCAAATCAAAACCGACCCAACAAGGCTTTGGGTCAGCAAGGTGCTATCGCCTGAGATTCCATTACACACCGTTAGTGTACTGATCCCCTCTCATTTTTTATATGCTTATTTTGCGGTAAAAAGTAAATTCACATTTCAGCCCAAATGTAATTGGGTATGTCATAGAAGTATAGCTTGGTAAAACAATTAGAATTCAACTTCTAGAAAAATAGTTGCATTACATATCTAATCCTGAACATTAGGCAGAACTGGCAATTCATGGAGAGCTAGTGTTATGGAAATTTGACATATCGCAAATCCAGACTACATCACATCAACCCAGCAATCAGAATTGCAAACCTATAGACATGGCACAATGAGATGGCCACTACGGAGGTTTCCTTAGCATGCCACTGAAAGATACTATTGCCTTCTTTCAAAACCTGGGGCTTTAGTGCTGAAATAGTAACTACAGACAGAGACAGCATAACTACCAAGAACCATACAAGGATTTTCCAGAAAACTGTATTAAGGATGTTGAAATGAGCAAAGACAGAATTCACTGCACAGGAAAATATTGTGGCAGATCCACAGTAACATAACAAAGCAGCATCAATTCTGGTTCATCTTGCGCAAGATATTGATGGCTTCAACTACTCGATATTGAGAAAGAACTTCCGGATAATTCTCCGATGAAGCTGTCTAATAACTCAATCTGAAGATGAAACAAGAAAGGAACATTCTCTGCCACGATTATAATTGGCAAATATCAATATCTATATCAATATCATCTAGAGAAGATCACGCTTGCCGAATACTTATGCTTCTCAAAACAACCAGCCTCGAACATTAGTGTAGCATCTGCTGTAGCTGAACTACCTGATGCCTCTGCTCAGGTGGCAACAAATTAATCTGTTCTGGTGTGAGACTCATCACCTGTTGAAGCAGTGCCTTCTCCATGTCGGGTGTCAACTACACCCACACCCCCAAAAAATCACAAATTAAAAAAGGACAAAATGAGGATAATGCTGGATGGGCAAACCTTGTTCTACTGAGAGGATTAGACGAACACGCATAGATCACCTGTGGTGGACGAGGAAGCTGACTGTTGGGGCCCATCTGACCGGGTAATGGAGGTGGACCTCCAACCTGTACTCCTGTTGCATTTTCTGGTGGACTAGTCATCCAAGATGTCCCTCTTTCCATTTGCAGGGAGCCTCCAGCTTGATTACCAAAATCTGATACCAACTGTGATCCTCCAGCCTAAAAGAAACGCTTTATAAAGTGAGCATGAAAGGGTACATATCCAGTCCAAGTCTATGTTACAGATACAGGTATACATTAAGACTAATCCATTGCAAAGGCATTCAGACAGATTAAATTTCAGTAACATACAAGATCTGACATGCTTTTCCAATTTTTCTAGTACAGAATGCTCCCACTCAAGGAATGAACAGATTGATATCCAAGAAACTTTTATAGTGTGTTGTCCAACAAGATCTCAAATCCTCCACCATGCTACCTTCTCTTAACAGAGGTCATCATATGCCTTAAATTTAGCGTCAGTTTCTACTTTCAAGCCTTCACCATTCCAGGACAAAAGAACAGAATATAGAATTGTTATACACTGGTAATTTAATTAGTAATTACAACCATGTTTAACCTTTTAATCTCTAAAAGAACATAGATAATATATTAAGAGTATGGAAAGAGTATCAGAAAATAAATTTTGATTTATGCAAAGGTCGATTTACTGAGGTGATTGATGGAAAAGTTTAGAGAAGAAAGATCTCAATGTGGATCATTATTCAAAGAAAAATAAATAAAATAGAGAAATATAAGATGACTGAAGAAGCTTTTTTCTTCTTCTTTTTTTTTTTTTTTGGGGGGGGGGGGGGGGTGTGCGGGGAGAGAGTATCCTGTTTATAGTACTCGAGATAAAGTATATAAACATGGCCATTTCGTTTTAAAGGGAGAGGACAAGGGTTTCAAGTATATATATATTGACATAATAACATTGCTTCCAATACTGAGCAGCTTGATCGGACCAAGCCTCCACAATTTCAGAGTCTCCCTGTCGAAGGCCTTTCTCCCCGTTGGATAGGGTGGATCATTCCTTTCCTTAGACCGTACGTGGGAGTTTCCTACTCATACGGATCGGCAATCAATTCTTTTTGGTGTCCCATCTTAATCTACGTATCTAACTTTATGAGATTTTCTCGTAAATGTATCCCATTTTTCGGGTTAACAGAAGAGTTTATTACATGGGTTTTTCAACTGAATGATTAATAATCAATTTTTCCTTTCCTCCCACCTTCAGAGAATGAAGTATAGACACCCACCACCCTGCATTTTTAGAATTTTCTGAAAGGTAACTATCTCGGTTTCATATTAATATTCATATAAATAGATCTTTGAAAAAGCTTTCCTCCATAAGAAATAAATGACTTACTATCTTTGGGATCTGATGCTACATTGCTGCTCAATACCTTAGTGGACCGACTCTATTGCATAAGCGGATTATTACAAATATGTAAAATTGAAGCTGTGACCAGTGTTACAATTCCAAGCTTCACTGTCCACCAGGAAAGGCAGCTAGTGTAGCCCATCCTCACGATCAGGTAGGCCATGGTAACAGAGATCCAATTCAAGAACTGGAAAGGGAATACCTGATAAAGTGACTGGGGTGGTGGCTGATTCAGAAGTGGTGGGCCTGGTGGCTGTCCCAATGGAAATGAAGGACCAATGCTAGGTCGAGGTTTAGCACCTGACTGAAAATTTTCCATACATTTATATGTGACATCAATAGTTCTTATCGAAATAATTTAAAAACTTCAATGTAATGCTTACATGATAAGTGGATTGTGAAATATGTGACTGGGGTGCACCAGAATGCTGGAAACCCAGACTTGATCCCATATGTGAATTAAGCTGATGTGGGTAAGGTGGCATTGAAGGTGGCCTAAGTTGCTGTGGCAAAGGTGGTTGCATAGGCATAAGTGGAACACCACTGATCTGTAATGATTGTTGCTGCTGACTGGATACATTAGGCAAATGTATATTATGCATTTGAGAGGATACTGAATGTGTCACGGAGGTCACCGGCGCATTCAGATGTCCCTTAGTCTGCTGCACAGTTGGTAGGGCATGTGATGGCATACTCTGGGACTGAAGTGTCACTGGTGGAACATAACCAGATGGGATGGGCATTGCAGGATGGTTTTGATGCAGTTTCCTTGATTGAATTTGAGTCTGAGATGCACTTGATTGGTCCTGCTGTCCAACTGGTACAGGCAATGACTGAGCAGCTTGAATGTTTAGCGGCTGACCTGGTTGTGCTGTTTGCTGAGGTTGCTGAGAAAGTGCTTGCTGAATGTTTGGCATCTAAACAAAAAATTCAAGTCTAGTTCGTAAACAGCCATACCAATGTAAATTCAAGAAGAAATATTTTCAAGCCAAGGTCTGAATAGAAATACCACTTGCGGAGGTTGCACCATTCCAAGCATAATTTGTGCCTGAAGAAATATGTCAATGAAAGGACAATATAGTTCAATGAGCTAGTACAAATATTATATAACACCTGCATAATATGAGTTCTACAAGATCAATGTCATAATTGATCACTATGATGGATTTGCCTCACAGGATTTTCAAAAACCAATACATCAATTGCATTTATGAAATTAGCTAAAGATTGAGTCTCTGGCCCCAGAAGAAATTTAATCTAATCGTTCAGATTAACATTCACAAAGATCTTAGCAGTGTTCTTAAAGATGGAGGAATTGAGCAGGTCTTTGGGGAACTAAAAATCACAGAAGGTACATTCGCCCCATGAGCAGAGATTCTAAACTAATTAATATAAATATAAGTATACCAAGGGTTGATAAGATTTTAAAAGAATAAAAAGATTTAAACCAAGCAACAAATGGAGGGTATTATTCTATGACCCATGGACAAAGACACAAGGTGTCCAACACTGCAGCCTCTAGAGATCTAGAAACCAGAATAAAGCAGCCTGAATGCCAAAACAAGAGTCCTCACTAGGGAGTTCAATAGCTTGTCAATGTATCAAAAAGAGCACATAGAATATCCCTCCCTTAGAAATAAATCCTCTACATTAAATGAAAAAAAGGGAGGAAAAGATTTAGAGATGAGGAGGAAAATTAAAAAGAAAGAAACCTGGAAAAGGGCTCTGGTGAGAAGAGGATTCTCCACAAGAATCTGTCTAGCTTGCTGCTGGTTCTGTTCAATCAGAGTCTGAATGGAAAATTTAGAACATCAAAGTTTTTAGAATGAACAACAAAT
This sequence comes from Macadamia integrifolia, assembly GCF_013358625.1. Taxonomy (NCBI): domain Eukaryota; kingdom Viridiplantae; phylum Streptophyta; class Magnoliopsida; order Proteales; family Proteaceae; genus Macadamia; species Macadamia integrifolia. Next base: position 33,867,714 of record NC_056557.1, read on the forward strand.
TTTATCATAAGGAAAAAGATGTAAAGGGGAGCGAAAAGAATATAACAAGAACTGAAGAATACCTTCATCTGACACATGATGTCATATAACTGATTCTTTGACATTCCAGCTAGATTAGAGGTGAATGCTTCACCCCCGATTGACTTCCCCGACATGGTTCCTATACAAATAAGCAAGCAATAGGCTTCAGCTGAATTCCACCCAAAGTTGTAAGGTTCTTATACGTCCCATATGAATTATATGTTGAACTAAATGGACGATAGAGCCCAGGCACGCAATACAAAAAATACAATCAGAAAAACTAAATTGACCATGTTTGACTTCTGATGTTAGTTGGTTCAAATAGGCCTCATGTCTTCTATTTCGTCAAGGAAATTGGCCTCAATTTTCTTTAGTATTATATAAATATCAGGAAACCATCACTGAATACTTCTCGTTCAATAAGCAGATAGATAAATGAATGTGGAGGAAATATGATTTTCTTGCCCTAGAATCTACAAAATAGAAATTGAACTTGACAAGAAAAGGGAAAAAATATTACAGAAAATGAATGTAATGTAAATAGCAAACATCTCGCCATTGATTTAATTTATCATTTTTTCACCCAGCCAATCGATTGGACAATCTGATGCCTCTTGGAAGAACATAATGTGAGATCATTGTTTCTCCTTTTCATTATCCAACAATCCTAGGGTTGATGTTTTGATCCTTTTGTATTTCTCCTTATTTGTCCGGGGCCTAGTGCATCTTGGTGGCCTCTTTCCTTGTAATCTTTTCTTTTCCCTTTCTTTGGGGTTTTAATATATTTATTTATTCACCCAAAAAATATATATATAATATAAATAAGAGTTCAAATTCGTGATAGGTACTATCCTATTTTTCTGAGTGGGGTGGAATTTCTTCTGAGTAGGAAGATAAATAATATGGATTCTATCAAACGGTCAATTTAGAATTATAAAATCAGAATATAGGATAGGTACTCATATTCCTATGTATATCGAAATAATTAATCTTGTATCTGTAGAGATTGGCATTTATAAAGGAACAGAACATGAATGGAATTACAGCTAACATTTCTCGCATGGATTAAGTCAGCTTCACAGTAAGTTATGAGTTGCGACAACAAAAAACGGGGATGGGACAAAACCTATTATCTTCTTCCACTGTTAAAGTGGAACAGACCAGAAATCCATTGATTAACAATAATTAAAAAAAAAAAATGATAAGAACGTAGAAAGAGAGAAAAAGCTCACTCGTGGCGATCAGAATCTCATATATCTGCTGCTACCGATGCTCGAATGGCCGGAATTAATAGACGATTCGCCGGAAATTGGCAACTACGCCCTGTTTTAGGTCACCGCCTTCTTCGCTTTCCTCTTGCGGATTGCTGAGAAGTGAGAACTGACAAGGCCTCAACCCAACGAGAGATGAGGGCGGGAGAAGCAGTACAAAGTAGAGTCCAATTGGCTTCGATTCTGAAACGGGGCAAAACAACGGAAAAACTATACATGAGATCTAGGGGATCGGTCGGGCTGAGTCGGTTTCGGGTTTGGGAGTTGAGACTGAGCGAATCTGAAACCAAACCAATAATAAGAGAAGGTTCGGTTTTGATCGATTTCGGTCTGATTTGGATTCAATTTATTTCGGTTTTAATTATATCAGTTTATTATCGGGTTGAGTCTGATTTATGTTTGGCTTGCCATGTGACAACATTTTTTCTGGTTTTTGGGTTGGTATCGGTTTCTTATTGGTTTAGATTATGTTTTGGTTCGGTTTTCTTGTTTGTTGCGGTTTTTATCGGTTTGTTATGGTTGGTTTTCACCCTATTCCAAAATACCCAAAACGAAACCGGCCTAACAAGGACAATTCGTTTTGATTTGGGCTATTTCGATCGATTTTGGTCGGCTTGACCAGTTTAATTTAGGGTTTGAGATCTCTCACGATTGAGGTTCATCAAAATCATCGATTAAATGATAAAAATACCCTAACTTCAACGTCTTTTGAAAATTGATAGAAGGAAAATGAACCAACCCCTACTGGTCTAGCTTCGGGAACGTCCAACAATCCTTATTTTCAGGGGACTATAAAAAAATGCCCATAAACCCCCACCCTTTGAAAACAGGAGTTGTCTCAGAGTTTCCTACTCTAGATCGGCAAGATTCCTCCTCCCTTGATATAATTGGGAAGAAGAATAGTACCTGGTTGTGTGGCCCTTGCACCAACACAAGGGCCAATAAGGGAAGACATAAGGGTATCAACAAGAAGTGGGTTTTTTATATTTCATAAGGGCAACCAAGTAGTTTTCTTTTCCTCTAATTCTAATTGGAAAAAGTTTTTCACCACCCAAAATGAAAGAGAGGATCTCTTCATTCAAGGTCAGTGCGTTAATCGTTTAGTTCAATCCAGTTCGATTGGGCTGAATTAGTTTTATACATGCACCAACCCTACCGAAGTAGGACCATTAAGCAGTGATGTGAGGAATTTGAGGCTTGGATGGATTGTAAGCAAATGGTGGATTGGCTATTAGAAGATGGCAAGAAAGAATGATCTTGGGACATGTTTATTTTGTCATCTGATAGCTCTAAAAAACTCTTATCCTACTTCCAAGGCTGTTAATATGGTAAAATGTAACAGATCCTTAGTGGTGGTGGGAAATGACTTAAGCTAGGAAAGATAGGTTCTGTGGATTAAGATGTGGTGGTGGGAAATCTAACTTTTACTCTGGACCTTGCTAGATTTAGCAATTTCAGATCATTGCAAATGCAATGGGACTAGGGGTGCAACCAGTCGCTTTGAGCCAGAATTTTTTTTGTATAAAAGAAGACTCTGCAGTAAAAACCAGGGTTTCAAAATCTGAATCAGGTCAAATCAAATTGGAATCATTTGAGACTGATCCTGAGCATGATTTCTACCAAAAGCAAATATTAACACCATCACTCAGGCTATGTTTGGAACGCAAGAAACAGGGAGCAAAGAAATGAAAAACATAATACGACAAAAGTTATGATGTCATCAACGATGAGTTTATGTATATGCCTCTCTCCTCTTTTTCTTAAAATTTCAAATTTTTTCTTCTCGCCTTCCAAACATAGCCTAGTTCCTGTATACTCAATGTAACAAAACAACATTGTCATCCATCAGGTCAAAGGACACCAGCCTCAATTCGACTTTGTCTGCTCAATATCCACATTACCCTTTGTTGTGGCATCTGGGCTGTCACTGGGAAGGAGGCCTAGGAGTGGCAAAGGAAACAGGGAACTGATATTGCAGAGAACTATCAAAAGAGCTAGGTTGTCAAAGTTTTTCCTTGTGACACCAAACAGTTGGGTCAAACCAGCACCCAAAAGCCCGCCAATGACACTACCTGCATTAGAGACTGACATGAGGGTAGCAAACAGTGTTGCTTCCATACCCTGTGGACATAATCTCGCTGCTAACACCAGAACAGGCATGAATGATGCCTGCAATATCCCACGATTTTAATTGTTAGCAAAACTTCAATTGCTCTGTTTTCTGAACAGTAAGAAAAATTTGGATAAATAAGTCACAAGAACAAGTTTTTATTCCCTGATAAAAAGTCACAAGAACCAGTACCACATTTTGACAACATCTTTTTAGTGATTCACTTTGACTTCTCAAATAAAAATGGAAGGCAGGCTACCAATCTTTAGTGATGAGACTTTTCTGTTTTTTTGGTGTAAAGGTAATGAGACTATTCTTACCATGCAATATAACTACTATTTCCACTTATATTCATTGTTTATTGATTAACTTGAGTTCTCATATATGAGGTGTCAAAATCTAACATTGTTCTGAACCAGGCCAGATAAACTGATCAGCAACCAAAACCTTTTTTACCAAAAGATCCTTCAACAACTCTAATTCGGCATTTATACCTCCTCCCTAGTCTTGTCGAGTGAAGCTGCATAAGTATACCACTTGCAAAAAAAATACTGTTAAGAGTAGTTTACATATGAAATAGGTGAAGAGAGAGAACAATGATTCATCATAGTTTAACTTGTGAACCAATCAGATGTATCTTTTCAAAATTAAAAAAAGAGCCTTAACAAAAATATTTTTTCACATGAAAAGAGGCCTTAACAAAATACTTTTTAAATTGATAAGGTGTCTCCAGAGACATGATTGTATGAAGCAGCAATTTTGCACCCATATGAATACTCACAAAAAAAAAAAAGGAATGGGTCCATGGCCGATGCACTGATTTCCTTCTTTGTGTGATGCGGTCTTATCAGAGTATTCCATAATATTACTAAGAAAAGAGTTCATGGGTGTTTTTTGGGATTGTCATCCACACCCCACACTAAGGTTTGTTGTATCCTGGATGCGGTTTGCCAATAAACCCATCAGCAGACTCATTATTGAGTGGGTGTGGGTGTTTTTTTTTTTTTTTTTTTTT